>NC_092775.1:8118429-8163259 GCF_047496795.1 Chiloscyllium punctatum
TACCCCCAACCCCCTGTTGTGTGTCCACCCTGCCCCCAACACTGGCCACCACAGCATGCCCCTGTGGCATTCATCCCACTGCGCTTCAAAGGGATGCAAGCTATACCCGGCCCTCGATGTCCTATCAATAAATATCCTCTTGAAAGCGACAGGCCAAGAGCTGGGTGGCACGATGGCTCATTGGTGAGCACTGCTACCTCACAGCACCAGGGGGCCTGGGTTCGGGTCTGGCCTCAGGCGACTGGCTGTGCAGAGTTTGCATATTCTCCCTGTTTCTGCCGGGTGCTCGGTTTCTTCTCACAGTCACAAAGATTAGGTGCATTGGCCAGGTTAAATGAAGGATTATGGGATAGGGTGACATGCTCTTCGGAGAGATCAGTGCAGACTGGATAGACCAAAGAGCTTCTATCTGCACGGTTCTGAATCTATAACTAAATGATGTAAGCACACAAATGTGAAATTGGAGCCGAAGTAGACCCCCTTGAGCCTGCTCTGCCATTCAGTTAGATCATAGCTGGCCTATTTATGTTTTGAATCCCACATTCCTAACACTTGATTGTCCTGCTTTATAAGGACTTATTTACGTGTTAAAAATATTAAATGATCTCCACCTCTACCACCTTCTGAGGCAGAGAATTCTGAGTCAAAGAAGTCCCTGAGAAAAATGTTCTCCTCATCTCTGCCTGAGTGATGGTAAAGCAAAAGAGGGAAATCCCTTTTGTTTCTTGCATTTGCAGTGGCTGGTGTGATGATGGGTTTGAATGACCGAATGGCCGTTGATGATTAAATATTATAATTCTAAAAAAAAACTTAAGTGTGGAAACAGGCCCTCCACACCAACCCTCTGAAGAGTGACCGACCCAGACCCATTCCCCTACCCTATGTTTACCCTGACTAATGCACCTAGCCTACACATCCCTGAACACTATGGGCAATTTAGCATGGCCTATTCATCTAACCTGCACATCTTTGGACTGTGGGAGGAAACTGGAGCAAATCCATGCAGACATGGGGAGAATGTGCAAACTCCATACAGTCACCCGAGACTGGAATCAAACCCAGGTCCCTAGCGCTGTGAGGCAGCAGTGTTAACCACTGAGCCACCATGCCATCCCTTACATGATGTGTAAGGATGTAAGAATCTGAAAGAGTTAATACTTCTGCACCGCTCACTGTGATCCTTACATTCCTGTCATATACCTGGCAAGCAGAATATCCCAACCTAGAAGGGACAAGGGCAGCAGACACACAGGAACACCATGACATGCAAGATCCATTCAAAGTGAACAATGTGCTGATTTTGTTGTTCTTCTCTGACATTAGATCAAAATCCCAGCACTCCCTTCTGCGTGGTAGGTGTCCCTACACCCCAGGACTGCAGCGGTTCACAAAGGAGGCTCACCACCACATTCTCAGTCATCACCCTCAACTGTTCTTAGTTTCAATTACGATTTCTTCTCAGGATCGTGGGCTTCTGCTATGGTTCCTCCAGTTTCTAAAGGGGAACTAGGGATAGGCAATAAATGAAAGCCACTTTCTAGCTGTTGGAGTAGTTTTGTAGAAGAATCACCAGTCATCAGGCTAGGACAGGCTAAACAGCGACACGTATGAGAATTCCTAGAGGCCTGGCATTCAAACCGGAACTCCATCAATAAACACATTGATTTGGACCCCATCTACCATGCTCTGAGAAAAAGACTGGAAATTAAATCATGCATCCTCAGAAACCAAGAGACATAAATAGAAAGCAGGACAAAACACCAGTGCTTCACCGGAAGCTCACTGATAATGTTACTTAGCATGGTGACGAAACATCTGACAACAAACCATCCAGCTCAGCAATCAAACTTACAACCAGAACCTCAACCTGAGCTACAGGTCTTCTCAAAAATCACTAATCACTATTGCAATGAAATACCACCACAGAAGCCTGCCTCATTGCTTTGACCCATGCCTCATGTGGAGTGGTGCATCTTAAGCTCTATAATCAGTTCTGTCTCTGGAATGGAGAGTGTTGTCCAAGGTCCTTTAGGGATTAATATTAATGATTGTTATTGTAATGTGGGATCCAGCAGGTAACCTACATACAGTAAACTCTCAAAAATATAATGATAACTTCCCTGTTGCTATCCAATACGGTGTCACGGGAACTTTATCACTTATCTGAGAGATCAGAAGAAGACTTGGTTTTAGCATCACCTGAAGGATGATGTCACAAATGTCCATTATATATCATTATTGCTTGGGAAAGTAGAGAAATAATGTTTAAGTTTCACTTATATTTCTATATTGTGAGGGATTATGGCGAGTGACTTGGAGGGGAACTTTAAAGTGATGGTGTTCCCATCTATCTGTTGCCCTTGTCCTTCTCAATGAAGGTGGTCGTGGATTTGAAAGATGCTGTCTGAGGCTCCTTGGCAAATTTTTGCAGTGCATCTTGTAGATGGTACATACTGCTACTACTGAGTGTGATAGTAGAGGGAGTGTACGTTGGACCAATGAAGTGGGCTGCTTTGTCATGGACGGTGTTAATCTTCTGGAGTGCTAGCGAGTTTTGAGAAGATTTGTAGCTCAGGTTGAGGTTCTACATGCAGCTTTCCTCACTGAGCTGTTAGGATCATTTTCAGACATTTTGTCACCATACTAGGTAACATCATCAGTGAACTTCCGAATGAATCCTCCGACCTGCTTTCTATTTAAATGGTTCGGTTTCCTTGTGTTGGTGATGTCATTTTCTGTGTTGACGTCATTTCCTGTAGTGACACAATTTCCTGTTATTTTTCTCAGGGGGTGGTAAATGGGATCCAAGTCAATGTGTTTGTTGATAAAGAGGATACTAGTGAGAGTGGGTCATGTCGTTTTGTGGCTAGTTAATGTTCATGTATCCTGGTGGCTAGTTTTCTGCCTGTTTCTGCCAGGATACAGGAACATCAACTAGCCACAAAAAGACATGACCCTCTCTCACTAGTATCCTTACATATGGATGAGGAAGGACACCACTTCGACTGGGACAAGACATCCATCCTAGGACAAGCCAAACAGAGACATGCATGAAAATTCCTAGAAGCATAGAATTCCAACTGGAACTCTATCAACAAACACATTGACTTGCACCCCATTTACCATCAGAGCTTCATCTGGAAGCTCACTGATGATGTTACCTAGTATAGTGACAAAACGTCTGAAAACAAACCTTCCAGCTCAGTGTGCAAACCTACATTCTTGAATGCTGTTGTGAAGTATGTCACAAAGGTTGGATTTGCAAAATGATTTTGGCTGTTATTAAGATTCTTCTGTGAGTAAAAACTTTGAGAGGGTATTTTTTGAGATCTTTGGCTAAAGCTAAACTGAGAGACTTAGCAGCTAAATTGAACATGGTGGCACTGTGGTTAGCACTGCTGCCTCACAGCGCCAGAGACCTGGGTTCAATTCCTGCCTTGGGCAACTGTCTGTATGGAGTTTGCACGTTCTCCCCGTGTCTGCGTGGGTTTCCTCCCACAGTCCAAAGATGTGCAGGTTAGGTGAATTGGCCATGCTAAATTGCCCATAGTGTTAGGTGAAGGGATAAATGGAGGGGAATGGGTCTGGGTGGGTTGCTATTCGCAGGGGCGGTGTGGACTTGTTGGGCCAAAGGCCTGTTTCCACACGGTAAGTATCTAAAAAAAAATTGTGTAAGCCAAAGATGCTTACAATGATTATCCTGTGTTTAGAATTCAAACGAGCGAAATCACAAATGGACAGGTCACCACGAGAGTTATGAAGTCATTGAGATGTACAACATAGAAACAGACCCTTTGGTACAACCCGTCCATGCCGACCAGATATCCCAACCCAATCTAGTCCCATTTACCAGCACCGGCCCATATCCCTCCAAATCCTTCCTATTCATATACCCATTCAGATGTCTTTTAAATATTGCAATTGTACCAGCCTCCACCACTTCCTCTGGCAGCTCACTCCATAGCGCACCACCTTCTGTGTGAAAAAGCTGCCCCATCTGTGTGGAGTTTGCACGTTCTCCCCGTGTCTGCGTGGGTTTCCTCCGGGTGCTCCGGTTTCCTCCCACAGTCCAAAGATGTGCAGATCAGGTGAATTGGCCATGCTAAATTGCCCAGAGTGTTACGTAAGGGGTAAATGTAGATGTAGGGGTATGGGTGGGTTATGCTTCGGCGGGGCGGTGTGGACTTGTTGGGCCGAAGGGCCTGTTTCCACACTGTAAGTAATCTAATCTAATCTAATCTAAAGTAATCTAATCTAATCTAATCTAATAAGTCCCTTTTAAATCTTTCCTCTCTCATCCTAAACCTATGCCCTCTCGGTCTGGACTCTCCCACCCCAGGGAAATGACTTTGCCTATTTATCCTATCCATGCCCCTCATAGTTTTATAAACCTCTATAAGGTTACCCTCAGCCTCTGATGCTCCAGGGAAAACAGCCCCAGCCTGTTCAGCCTCTCCCTGTAGCTCAAATCCTCCAACCCTTGCAACATCCTTGTAAATCTTTTCTGAACTCTTTCAAGTTTCACAACATTCTTCCAATTGGAGAGAAATCAGAATTGCACGCAATATTCCAAAAGTGGCCTAATCAATGTCCTGTACAGCCGCAACAAGACCTCCCAACTCCTGTACTCAGTACTTTGACCAACAAAGGAAAGCATACCAAACGCCTTCTTCACTATCCTATCTACCTGGGATTCTACTCTCAAGAAAGTGGACCTGCACTCCAAGGTCTTGTTGTTCAGCAACACTCCCTAGGACCTTACCATTGCTCTGATTTCTTTCGAACTCTTTTGGAATTTTGTACATTTTCTCTAAATATATGTATATGTAAATGTTACGATGAGCTGGTTATCAACTCAATCAAATTCTACAACATGAATCCAAAGGCCCAACTACCTTATCCGTTTGAAAGTAAAGACACCATGCGAGGTCTGCCCAGGTTTCTGAGACAGTATTTTCCATCAAATCTACATCTGTAAATGCACCATCCAGTCAATAGTAAAGTTGTCATAGTCCCAGAGGTCCACAGGCTGTGTCCTCTCATAAGAGACAGCAAACTGGTGGTAGTTTAACCTGGGGGTGACCGGTTTCAGGGCAGGGTAGAAGTTGACCTTAGGTAACCTCAGCTGGTATGGGATTTGAACTGTTGCTGTTAGCATCAGAAACTAGCCGCCCAGCCAACGAAGCTAACCCAGCCCCATTATCATTGCTGTTTGTGGGAAACTGCTGGGACTATGTCAAAAAATACTTCATTGGTTAGGAAGCATCTTGGGATATCCCGAGGCTTGTGGAAGTCGCTAGAGAAATGCAACTCTTTCCTTCTTCTGCGTTCCAAAGAGAATACCTTCACACGGAGCCACACCGAAACGTCACAGAGATCACACCATTTCCCAGATCAGTGATGTCACCTCCCCCCCCCCCTCAGCCTCCAAATGAATGGAGGGAAAACCTTTTCCCGTTAATTGGAAAAGTGCTTTTTATTTGTGCATTTGATGGCTATCATGCACTGCGAATTAGCAGAGATACCATAAAGCCAGCTCTCAAGTTTCCAAACTGACCTTTGTCAGTTGAAAGAATTCTAGGATGAAGGGAGAACAAGGTACAGAACAACCTCGATTATCTGAACAAGACAGGCAGGGAGTATTTTGTTCAGATAACCGATTGTTCAGGTAACTGATTGTTCAGATAACTGATCACGTTTTTACGGGACCTTGAGATCTTGTTTGGATAATTAACGTTTGGATAACCGGGGTTATTTTGTACAAAGTTTTTAATCATTCTCTCTGTCAAGACAGCTATTGATATATTCATATTTACATATATTTATTGAATATATATATAAAAAAAACTAGTCTGTGCTGTAGTGGGAAGGTCCGTTCAGAGCCTGGTTATTCCGAGGCTTGGATGTAAACGGGAACGGTAACCATGGTTACCCCCTGACTGCTGGGCAGCTCGGTCAAGGTGCTGTTGGCTGGGCTGGAGATGGTCAGCCAGTTCTGGTTGGTGTTGGTGGTGGCATTTGCCTCCTCGGACTCTGACAGGACGATGACATGCTCCTCCCTGCGCTGCCCGGCCTGCCCACCGTCCGCTCCCTCCTCTGTCCCAGGGGCAGTGTGGCTCTCAGCCGGGCCCCTCTTGGGTTTGCAGGGGCCCCGGCGGCTACCGGGACGCCGTTTCCGCGCCTGGCGTTCCTCCCCACGCCCGGCGAACAGCCCGCACCGGTGCTGCTTGAGGTATTTCTCGCGGGTGAAGCCTTTGCCACACGGGGCACAGCGGATGGTGTAGGTGTCTGTATGTGAGTGCTGGTGCTCCACCATGTGGGCGCGGCGGCTAAAGCTCTTGCTGCAATACTGGCACTTGTACGGCTTGATTCCTGCAGCCAAAACAAACAAAATCACAAACTAAATTACATTTAAAAATCTCCTTCAGGAAACCCCCATCAGCACAACAAGGCACTTCCAAAGTGTACAACACACTTCACAAAGGACTGACAAAATGGCACATTTATTTAAATAAAAATATGATTCTCTCGCTGGATGTGGGCCTCACCGATAAGGCCTCCATTTCTTACCCAGTCTGACCTCCACCAGGAGCTGAATTTAGCTTTTTCAAAGGGCAGATAAGGGTCGGTCTCATTGCTGTGGGTCTGGAGTCACGTATGGGCCAAACCGGGTAAAGATGACAGATTTCCATCTCTGAAGGACATTAGTGGGTTTTTCCAACAATCGATGATAGTTTCACAGTCACTGTCGCTGAGACTGAAGTTTTACGTTCCAGATTTTATTAACTAAATTTAAATTCTACCATTGGGTGTGGTGAGATTCAAACTCACATCCTTGGAAGATTAGCCAGGGCCTTTTGATTCTAGAACAGCAACAGTACCATTGTATGACCATGCCTCCCCTAAACCATACAAGGTAAGTGGCATTTCGATTGAGGCTTCTGGAGGGGTTTGAGGGGACTGGATGGGTTACCTAGGCAAAAACATTTTCAGCTGCTGGGAGAGTCTAGCAGCTCTCCCATGGTTACCGTGGAAACATAACATCACACCATTCAGGAGAGAAACCAGGAAATAAGGAATCTTCTCCTTTTTCGAGAGAGGGACATACAAAAGAATTGAGAGTCAAGTTGGATGGAATCTAAAGAGGGATCAGCCATAATGTGCTCCTGTAAATTGAGTCTTCCTGACAGACACGTTAGCAAAGCTCCTTAGCTTGAACCCATTAGGACAAATGTAAGAATGCCGAATTTCAAATGATCACAAAAATTTATATCACGGGAGAAAAGGGTGATTGGTTGCCAAAGGCAGAGTGTACGTTGCTGGAAAAGCACAGCAGGTCAGGCAGTGTCCGAGGAGCAGGAGAATCGATGTTTCGGTCATAAGCCCTTCATCAGGAACCTGCAGCAAAGGGATAGTAACGTGACAGAGACTGGGACTGTGGGAGCTATGGGCTGGAGAAGAAAATACTGAAATGCATCATTGTCACCCACTTCGATCAGAATACTTCACCCTGCAGATTCCCAACGAGCTTTGACCAAGGTCATGGGATCAGCAATCAGGGTCACACGCCGAGTGGTGGGAGACAGAAATAAGTCTTTTTTTCAAAAGAAAAGGGTTTAATTGATGAAACTTAAAGTATATAGTTGCTGTACCTACCTGAGTGTGCGATTATATGAGCCTTCAGTTTGTCAGGTCTGTTGAATTCTTTTGTACAACCAGAGTGTACCCTGTAAATGAAGCAAAGCAGAAAGAGTGGACCTAGTCACTCATTCATAGATTCCAGTACCAGAGCGAGAAACAGCCACTGGCCAATCACTCTGAACAGAACAGCTATTGGTCAATACTAACCAATCACTTGGAACAGAATGGCTAATGGTCAATACTGACCAATCACTAGGGGATGGAAGGCAATTGTCTGATCCAATGAGGTGGAAAGATGCTGACAAATTATTGCAAAAGAACAGCTATTGGTCAATGTTAACAAATCCCTGGAGGTTTTCGGAATCTCTCAAGTTACAGAAGAAATATTGAAAAGATGTTTTGTATGATTCACATGTAGTTAATTTGCTGCTACACTCTTTACTGCCTCAGGTGGTATATTCCTCTTTTCTGTCAGTGATTCCCTTCTGACTGGTTCTCTCGAGAGAAACTCAGAGGCACAGCCTGATTGACTGCACAGCAACCACCATTCCCAACCAAGTGGGTAGGAATGACGACCAGCCCTGGACCATGTAGCCAATCCGACAACTACATTCGGAAGGTTAATGAAAGACGGGAACAGGCTATAGGCTGTGGGGGAGGGGAAGGAGGCAGAAACAGGGATAGGAGACATCACACCATGTCAGAGGCTGGCATCAGCAATGGACAAATCTGATTAGAATTTGATTTTATTGTCATGTGTGCTCAAACACAGGAATACAGGAGGAGCAGTGAAAAGTGTACAAAATCAGCATCTTAAAATACAAAACCAGAATTTAAAAAAAACTAAAAAAGCCAAAAGATAAAGGAAAATATACAGATCTTAAAGTCCTTATCCAAAGGTCCAAAGTTTAAAGTTTCCCTGAGCCTAGTCCTGGCCTATAGTATTGGACAAACTATCTCCAGTGGTGTCCTCCACCAACTGCCTTTGCTGCCAATGCAAGAACCTGTTCAGATGCTCAAAAGTCACAACTGGGATCCCTTCAATATCACACTATTTACATAGTATGCCCCAGGTGAAACCAGGCAGGATCCTGGGAAAGGTGGAAAACCCGACAAACATCTGGGATCATTCGTCCCCAAGCCCCTTTGTGCAAAAGGTGACTGGCCGTGTTTGATGCAGACCAGTATCTCTATGATTCTATGACCCTATAACTATAAGGTGAAAGTTACCTTCTTGCGTTATAAGATGATCATGCAGTAGCCGCACTATGGGACCGGAATCACATTATAGCCAGTATAGGTAAGGAAAGTTCACATTCGACAAATAACGGTCTAAATCCTTCAATTGCCTTAAAGCCAATTCATGTTGAAGAAACATGCATTATAGCAGAACCAACTGTCATTTGCCTTTTAGTTTGAGACTGTCTCCCAGTCTCTGGTGTGGGAAGCATCTTTCCTACTTACACCCTGTCAAACTACCAACTATTTTGTAAGTTTCTATGAGATTGCCCCTCATTCTTCTAAACTCGAGAGAATACAGGTTCTAGATTAGAGTGGTGCTGGAAAAGCACAGCAGTTCAGGCAGCATCCGAGGAGCAGGAAAATCGACATTTCGGGCAAAAGCCCTTCGTCAGGAGTGCCTGCAGGGTGGAGAGATAAATGAGAGGAGTGTGGGGGTGGGGAAAAAGTAGCATAGAATACAATAGGTGAGTGGGGGTGGGGATGAGGTGATAGATCAGAGAGGAGGGTAGCGGAAGGTAGCAAAGAGTACAATGGGTGAATGGGGGTGGGGTGAAGGTGATAGGTCAGAGAGGAGGGTGGAGTGGATACGTGGGAAGGGAGATTGGCAGGTAAGACAAGTCATGGGGACAGTGCTGAGCGGGAAGTTTGGAACTGGGGTGAGGTGGGGGAAGGGGAAATGAGGAAACTGGTCAAGTCCACTTGATGCCCTGGGGTAAAAGTGTTCCGAGGCGGAAGATGAGGCGTTCTTCCTCCAGGCGTCTGGTGGTGAGGGAGCAGCGAAGGAGGCCCAGGACCTCCATGTCCTTGGCAGAGTGGGAGGGGGAGTTGAAATGTTGGGCCACAGGGCGGTGTGGTTGTCCCAGAGATGTTCCCTAAAGCGCTCTGTTAGGAGGCGTCCAGTCTCCCCAATGTACAGGAGACCGCATTGGGAGCAACGGATACAATAAATGACATTGGTGGATGTGCAGGTAAAACTTTGATGGATGTGGTAGGCTCCTTTAGGGCCTTGGATGGAGGTGAGGGAGGAGGTGTGGGTGCATGTTTTGCAATTCCTGCGGTGGCAGGGGAAAGTGCCAGAATGGGAGGGTGGGTTGTAGTGGGGACGTGGACCTGACCAGGTAGTCATGGAGGGAACGGTCTTTGCGGAAGGCCGAAAGGGGTGGGGAGGGAAATATATCCCTGGTGGTGGGGTCTTTTTGGAGGTGGCAGAAATGTCAGTGGATGATTTGGTTTATGTGAAGGTTGGTAGGGTGGAAGGTGAGCACCAGGGGCGGTCTGTCCTTGTTACGATTGGAGGGGTGGGGTCTGAGGGCGGAGGTGAGGGATGTGGATGAGATGCGTTGGAGGGCATCTTTAACAATGTGGGAAGGGAAATTGTGGTCTCTAAAGAAGGAGGCCATCTGGTGTGTTCTATGGTGGAACTGGTCCTCCTGGGAGCAGATACGGCGGAGGAATTGGGAATACGGGATGGCATTTTTGCAAGAGGTAGGGTGGGAAGAGGTGTAATCCAGGTAACTGTGGGAGTTGGTGGGTTTGTAAAAAATGTCAGTGTCAAATTGGTCGTCATTAATGGAGATGGAGAGGTCCAGGAAGGGGAGGGAGGTGTCAGAGATGGTCCAGGTGAATTTAAGGTCAGGGTGGAACGTGTTGGTGAAGTTGAAGAATTGCTCAACCTCCTCACGGGAGCACGAGGTGGCGCCAATGCAGTCATCAATGTAGCGGAAGAAGAGGTGGGGAATGGTGCCGGTGTAATTACGGAAGATCAACTGTTCTACGTAGCCAACAAAGAGACAGGCATAGCTAGGGCCTATACATGTGCCCATGGCTACCCCTTTGATCTGGAGGAAGTGGGAGGATTCGAAGGAGAAATTGTTAAGGGTGAGGACCAGTTCGGCCAAACGAATGAGAGTGTCAGTGGAAGGGTACTGTTGGGGACGTCTGGAGAAGAAAAAACGGAGGGCTTGGAGGCCCTGGTCATGGCGGATGGAGGTGTATAGGGATGGGATGTCCATGGTGAAGATGAGGCGTTGGGGGCCAGGGAAACAGAAGTCGCGGAGGAGGTGGAGGGTGTGGGTGGTGTCTCGAACGTATGTGGGAAGTTCATGGACTGGGGGGGGATAGGACAGTGTCGAGGTAGGTAGAGATGAGTTCAGTGGGGCAGGAGCATGCTGAGACAATGGGTCAGCCAGGGTGGTCAGGCTTGTGGATCTTGGGAAGGAGGTAGAACCGGACAGTGCGGGGTTCCCGGACTTTGAGGTTGGAAGCTGTGGGTGGGAGATCTCCTGAGGTGATGAGGTTCTGTATGGTCTGGGAGATGATGGATTGGTGATGGGGGGTGGGGTCATGGTAGAGGGGGCGGTAGGAAGAGGTGTCCTCGAGTTGGCGTCTGGCTTCAGCGGTGTAGAGGTCAGTGCGCCAGACTACCACTGCGCCCCCTTTATCTGCTGGTTTGATGGTGAGGTTGGGATTGGAGCAGAGGGATCGGAGGGCAGCACGTTGTGAGGGTGAGAGGTTGGAGTGGGGGAGGGGGGACAACAGGTTGAGGCGGTTAATGTCCCGGCGGCAGTTGGAAATGAAGAGGTTGAGGGCAGGTAATAGGCTGGCACGGGGTGTCCAGGTGGATGCAGTGTGTTGGAGGTGGGCGAAGGGGTCCTTGGAAGGTGGGCAGGAGTCCTGATTGTGAAAGTAAGCTCGGAGGCGGAGGCGACGGAAGAATTGTTCAATGTCACGTCGTGTATTAAATTCATTGATGCGTGAACGGAGGGGGATGAAGGTGAGTCCTTTGCTGAGGACTGATCGTTCGTCCTCAGTGAGTGGGAGGTCTGGAGGGATGGTGAAAACTCGGCAGGGCCGGGAGCTGGGATCTGGTGTGGGTGTGGAGCTGGGAGTGGGGACGGAGCCTGTAACTGGAGTGGGTGTGGTGGTGGGGGGAATGGAGGTGGAGTCATGAGCAGGGGTACTGTTCCCCTCGGGGTTCTGGGGAGCGGGGATGGTGACAGTGGGATCTGTGGGGAGGGCGTATCAGCAGAATGCAGGTGAGTGGCATTGGTGGGGGTGGAAGTGGTGGCAAACATGGCAGTGGGGGGGGGGGGGGGGTGGGGGTGGGGGGTGGAAGTCACTGAGTGTGTGACATCAGCAATGATGTGAGGGACGGCCTAATTTCAACTTCCCCTCATAAAACACTTTCACCATCTCTAGACAGTGTGGTGAATATTTCTTGTGCTCCATCTATGGAAATATATCCCATCTTGGATAAAGGGACCAAAGATATGCATAATACTCCAGGTGTGCTCTCACATAGGCACTGTATAAATGCAGCAGGACACTTTTACTCCCGTTTCCTCATTCTCCCTCTCCAAAGACCAACAGTATTTGTGTTCCCAATGCTTGCTGCACCTGCAGTGACCTCCTGGGCAAGGACATGCACATCCTTTTGCAAGTTGACCCGTCCCAATCTCTTAAGTCACACAGAAATGACCAGCATTTGTTTCTCTTACCAAATTAGTAACCTCACACATTCTCACTGAATATTCCATTTGCTTTGTTCTTGTCCACTCACTCAGTATATTGTCTAAATCCTGAAGAAGGGCTCATGCCCGAAATGTCGATTCTCCTGCTCCTTGGATTTTGCCTGACTGCTGCGCTTTTCCAGCAACACATTTTTCAGCTCTGATCTCCAGCATCTGCAGTCCTCACTTTCTCCATATTGTCTAAATCCCCTTGAACACACTTTGGAGTCACAACCTTCATTCCCACCTCGACTTGTGTAAGCTGCAAACTTGGAAATTGCATCTGGGCCTCACACTCAAATCCCTGATATTTATTGTGAACAGCTGGGGCCCTGAGTACTGGTCTGTGTGGTACCCTGCTAATCACAGTTTACTAACCTGAGAATGACTTATCTACTCCTATTCTGCTTCCTGCCACACCTCAATCCATGCCAGTGTGGTGACCCCAGTCACTAAATTTTGTTTTTGAAAGATTGTAAATCAGGGGCCCAGCCAACATTTATTTCCCACCCACACACGCAATATGGAACACCCCCTCAAACCGCCATTGTGTAGGAGACATAGAAACATAGAAGATAGGAGCTGGAGGAGGCCATTCAGCCCTTCGAGCGTGTTCCAACATTCGTCATGATTTATGGCGGATCAATAGCCTAATCCTGTTTCCTCCCCATAACCTTTGATCCCAGTCACCCCACGTGCTATATCTGGCTGCCTCCTGAATACATTCAATGTTGTGGCATCAACTCCTTCCTGTGGTAATGGACTCCACAGGCTCACCGTTCTCTGGGTGAAGACATGTCTCCTCATCTCCATCCTAAATGGTCCTCCCCAAATCCTCAGGCACAGGGGGTGGGGGATGATGAGGTCTTTTACTGTCCACTATACCCTCAACTGCCAATTCTTATTTTTAAATCGGAAATTTAAAAATTATCGCTCTTCGAACATATAAAGGGATATCGAGCCAAGGCTGGTATATGGAGTTAGACCGGTTGACAGAAGCGACCTTTGAAAGAGCTATCACATGCACAATGGCCCGAATGGCCTCCTCAGCTACCCAGAGATCCAGAAACTAAGGGAAACCTACCTGAAAGGGCACTTGAACTTCTTGACGGGATCATGGGTTAGCATGTGCCTCTTCACTTTATCCTTGCGATTAAATGCTGCTGAACATAATGTGCACTTAAATGGTTTCTCACCTGCCCAAAGACAACAAAAGATAAGGAATAAAATGAAGCAGCCTGTTTCAAATTCACTGACTGAATGAGGCAGACATTCAGAGGTTTACAAAGGCTTTCGTGTAAAGTTACAGGTTACTACAAACATTAGTTTCCACCCTTCCCTGTCCTGAAGCTAACTCCACACTGAGGACGAACACAGTTCCTGTTTATGATTCATGATGTGTATCTGGAGCAGTTGGGGCTTGAATCTGGATGTCCTTGCTCTGAGGTAGGGACACTACTCCACATCACAAGAACCCAAAAGGTAACATGGACTAGAGACAGTTTTAATTGACCTGCTGACGGATGTCATTACACATTTCTGGAGCGGGTGGCACTTGAACATGGGCCTCCTGGCTTAGAGATAGAGACACTACCACTGCACCATAAAGCCCTTTGCCACACTTCTTCCCTATCTTAACCTATCTGTTCAGCAATGTTATTACACACATCAAGAAGCAGGTAGGATTTGAACCCAGGGCTTCCTGGCTCAGAGGTATGGACACTCCCTCAGCACAAGAACCCAAAAGACAACACTTCGAGTGTGGTGTGTGTCTGGAGTTCGCTAATTCTGTTGGTGGTGGAGGTGCACTAACTGGTTTAAGCTACAGGGCTGTGTGCAGGAAGATGGGATTCAAAAGGGCATTGAGTAATAAAGCATGGAAACAGACTTTTCGGTCCAACTCGTCCATACTGATCTTGTTCCCAAAATAAACTAGTCCTACTTGTCTGTGCTTGCCCCACATCCCTCCAAACCTTTCCTATTCATGAACTTATCCAAATGTCTTTTAAAAAGTTTTAACTGTACCCGCATACACCACTTCCTCTGGCAATTCATTCCACACACAAACCACTCTCTGTGTGAACAACTTGCGTCTCATGGCTTTTTTAAAACTTTCTCCTCCCACCTTAAAATTCCCTAGTTGTGGACTCCCCCACCACGGGGAAAAGACCTTGGCTATTCACCTTATCTATGCCCTTGTGATTTTATAAACCTCTCTAAGGTCACACCTCAACTTCCTACACTCCAATGGAAAAAAGTCCCAGCCTATCCAACCTATTTTCATAACTTAGACCCTCAAATCCTGGTGATGTTTTTTCTGACCCCCTCCAATTTAATAATATCCTTCCAATGGCAGGGCGACCATCCAGGTATCTTTGGGTCAGCATGGACAAGGTGGGTTGTACCACCTCCTTCTGTGCCTGTATCATTTCTGTGGTTCTTCACACAGACTGGAGATAGTTTCTAAATGACCTGTTGAGAAACATCCTTCCTCACTTCTGGAGCAGGTGGGACCTTACAAAACAAAGTCCAGTGAGCACCACCAGCTCTCAAGCCGTGGAGCTGTTTCACTAGAACATAAAATCATTTGTAACTCTGACAATGGCAACTGAACAGAAACAGCAGCAATCCCTGAAGCGAATCCCCACCAGTCAGACTTAACGCAGGTTTGGTGACACTGAAAAAGCACCCAACAAATCCCTCCAACGTTGGCTCCTTCTACACCCATGGACAGTAGCAGAGTGCACCAGCTACAAGATACACTGCATTAACTCACCAAAACTGACACCTTCCAACCTGTGACCACCACCATCCAGAAAAACAAGGGCAGCAGATACAGAGGAACATGCAGAAGAATGAGAGGTGGTCTCATATCTCTTGAAATATATCGGATTCTTAAGGGGCTTGACAGGGTCAGTGCTGAGAGGATACAAACATTGCAGCATTTGACCCCTCAATCTTGCTCCCCTATTGATTATGATCAAGCCTGATCATTGAGGTCAATATCCTAATTCCACCCTCCCCCAGTACTCTTTCATCCCATGAGCCACAGAGGCGTATCTACTCCCTCTTTGAAAACATGATGTTTGGTCTCAACCACTTCTCGAGGGAGGGAATTGGACCAGAGGGCATAGTTTTGCTCGTACTAAATGGTGGAGCAGGCCCAAAGTGCCCAACGCCTATTCCTGTTCAGATTTCTTATGGGGATTACAAGATGCATTGCAGAATTTCAGCAAGGACCTCAGATAGCACCTTTCAAATCCAAAGGGACAGCAAATACATGGGAATACCACCCCCTGCAGGATCCCCTCCACGCCACTCACCACCCTGACTTGGAAATATATCACTGTTCCTTCACTGGGTCAAAATCCTCAAATTCCCTCCCTAAGGGCATAGTGGGTCTATCTACAGCACATGGGCTGCAGTGTTGCAAGAGGGCAGCTCACTGCCATCGTTCCAAGGGCAAACATGGATGGGCAAAAGTGTGTTGGCCCAGCAGTGTCACTCACTTCCCCTGAATGATTAAAACAAATTGTGTAATAACATGGCCTTATGCCCAACACTGGGAAACATTCCAAAACTAGGCCATCTCAATCCTTCAAACAATAGCCTGACATTTGGTGGCAATAACAGCCACTAACATTCCCCTCCAAGACACTCAGTATCCTGCCTTGGAAAGACACCACTGTCGCTGGGTCCAAGCATTGGAATTCTCCCCCTGACAGCACTGAGGGCTGCATCTACCACCTCAAGGACTGACATGGTACCACACAGCAGCTCACTGGTACCTTCTCAAGGGCAATAAATGTTGGCCTAGCCAGCAACACTCACATCTGGTGAAAGAATTAAAAGAAAGGATTTTGTACAGTGTGTGAAACGTCATTCATTTAGTGACAGACTCTGTCTGAGGCTGTCCAAGAAGGAAGCTTGATAACTTATTCAGATTTACGCTGCTGCCTTAGCATTGACCATTCACTCAAATTTCTTAACATTCTCCTTGACATCAGATAACCCATAATAAATTAAGCAAAAACTCCAGGATGTCAATTTAACACTTCAACTATTCTGTTTAATCCAGACTGATGTTTTTCCAGGAAATAACATCTCCACAATTTATAGAGATGGACAGTATAGAAGCTAGCATCTACCCTTTCTGGCTAGTCTCAACCCACCCCACCATAATCCTACAAACCTCTCCTCCTTTTGATGACAATTAGGGATTTACAATAACAACTGGCTTAACCAATGTCCCAAGGGATGCAGGAAACAATACGTTTATTCAATTTTGCTTTGAAGGTTAATGTTGGATCTGTTTACCCTGCCTTTTCAGGCAGAATATTCCATTGTCATTGTCTTAACTTGCCCCTGGTTTGTTTCCCAATGCCCGTACATCTCTTACCTCTCATTATCAACTCCCCAGTCAGGGGAAACCTTGGTAGCTCTCTATTTAACATGGTAGTTGATCATCCAGTCAATAGGTCAGTTAGCTGGACAGCTGGCTTGTGACGCCAACTGTGCGGTTTCAATTTCTGCACTATGGGTTTACCGTGAAGGACTCACCTTCTCTACCTGTCCCCTTGCCTGAGGTATGGTGACCCTCAGGTTAAACCATCACCAGTCGCTTCTCTCTTGGACCATGGCAATTTTACCTTTACATCAATGAAGTCTTCAATGAGACTAACCTCGGATCTCTAGAGAGTTTTGTTAATTCGGGACACATTTCCCTCGTGATGAGACAATCTGGCAACAGTATTGTAGGTTCCTATATCATCTGCTCTCTCTGTGATGGCACTATCCTTGAGCTCCTCTAGGCACATCTACACAAATGGCTGATAACAGTTAGAATAATCCAAACAACAGAGTCAGTCTTGGACTTTGCATCAATATAAATTTATCAACATCAACAACAATGTGCATTTGTGTAGCACCGTAATTGTAGATGAATATCCCCAAATACTTGATCAAATGTAATTTGATGAGATAACAGGGACAGGTGACTGTACACTTGGCCACTCACTATTCTGACTTGGAGATATATTGCTGCTCCCTCAGTGTCCAAATCCTGGAACTCCCTCCCTAAGAGTACTGAGAGGGTCCCTATACTCTAAGGACAGCAGCAGTTCAAGAAAGCAGCTCCCTCTCACCTTCTTGAGGAACAATAAATAGGACAGACAATAAATCAATGCTTGCAGGTTACATGTTTTGGCCATTAGCCCTTCATCAGGAATCATCACATTCTTGATGAAGAAGCTTATGCCCGAACCGTTGACTCTCCTGCTCCTCGGATGCTGCCTGACCTGCTGTGCTTTTCCAGCACCACACCTTTTGGCTCTGATCTGCAGTCCTCACTTTCTCCAACACCTATGACTAAGGCAGGAATGTGTTTCAGAGAAGCACGGGCCAGAAGTGACCTTTGAACTTTTGTTGTGAAAGCCTCAGCTGAGAGGTGAGCCCTGTCATAGCTCCCCCAAGGGATTGCATTCCTGAATAAACGATGCACGATAACTCAAAAATATTCTAACAGCTCCTCACAAGCATAGATTCAGTGTGGTGAAATGTGAATAAAAATTAATTGCGCCACCTTTGGGAGTTATAAATATTCACCTTCATAATATGCATAGTAAACAGCTCGCTCTATTACTTCTCTCTGGGGCCTTGCTATTACACAGGGTTCCATCCCAAAGGTATTGTCATTGCTTTTAAACATAAATATAGATGGTGTTATCCCAGTTCCACACAGCTAAGATTTATTTCAGCTGGTGAACTCCAGAACACTGTAAACAACGCCACTTCGGTTTTCACTTTTAGCCTGAGAATTCTCTGGCTGTAATTTTATTGTTTTTGTGTAAATTTAGTTTGTCATTCTATCAAAACCTCACGACATCTCCAAAGCATTTCACACAGAGACCTCCAAATGGGCCCAGTAAGCTCCCAAAAACAGGACAACCAATCAGGACATGAGGGAAAACCGAAACTGCTGGGAAAACTCAGCAGGTTCGGCAGCATCTGTGGAGAGAAAGCAGAGTTAACGTTACAGGTCCAATGACCCTGCTTCAGAACCAGGAGAAGGGTTTAACCTGAGGGTCACCACGTCTCAAGCGAGGGGAGAGATTGAGAGTCCTGCATGGGTAACCTCAGCCAGTGTGGGAATTGAACCCGTGCTGTTGGTGTAACACAGACCAGCCTTCTGACCAACTGAGCTAACCAAGCCCCACTTCTTCAATTTAAAGCCAGGGAATCTTTGAGACCTACCAGAATGAATGAGAAGGTGAAGCTTGAGATAGTGCTCGGTTTTGAACGACTTTTTACATATTTGACACTTGAACACGCCTCCTCCACCGTGCACCGGGAGATGTCTCCTTAGGTACCTCTCACTTGGAAAGACCTGTCCACAGGTTGAGGAACACACAACAGGTTTAAAAAGCTTTTTAAAAAAGTCATTCATGGGATGTTGATGTTGCTGACTGGGCCAGCATTTAATACCCATCCCTTATTGCCTAGAGGACAGTTAAGAGTCAACCACTTCACTGTGGGTCTGAAGTCACATGTAGTTTTTACCTGAATAGGCATCGAACCCTTAGGGTGCAGATAGAGGTCACTTGACTCATTGCAACAGCTCTCTGAACAGCTATATCCCTGTAACCCTATATTTACTTCACCTAGCCTGCACATCATGGGTGATTTAGCACAGCCAATCCAACCAACCGGCACATTCACAATTCAGGGGAGGCAATGTCCCAGTGGTATTACATGTAGGCCACACTAGGAAGGGACAGTAGTTTTCTTCCTTCAATGACAATAGTGAACCAGATGGGTTTTTCCAACAATTGACACCAGTTTCATGGTCATCCTTTGACTCTTAATTCCAGGTTTTGAATTGAACCCAAATTCCACGACCTGCCCTGGCTGGATTCGAACCCATGTCCCCAGATTAGTAACTCTAGTGACATCACCACTGGGCCATAGTCTCCCCTGAGGTGATGAGAGTCCCCATTAAACCTCCCCCACTCCCCATCTCTGATCCTGATTCAACTCCAACACAGGGTTAAAGACAGAGTTGTTGAGAAGTCCGATGGCAGTGGGAGAACAGAAATTCCCAACTTTACAGCTGGTTTGGGAAAAGGGTGACAACTAGCAGGAATTTTCCACTCGAAGGGGAGTAGAAATCTGGAATTCTCTCCCATGCACCCACTAATCCCACCCCCCCCCCCAACACCCCCACCCCAGGGCACCGCCAAATACAACAATGGTTGAAACTGGGAGTCAATTGAAAACTGGATATTCACTGACTCTTATTGGAGAAGGTTGAGAAAGGTTCCAGACTGAGGCAACTGAATGGAATTAAGGTACAGGTCAACTGTGATTTCACTGATGTACTGGATGGAGGGGCTGAATGGCCTCAACAGGAACTGAAACATTTCCCAGATTGGTTATTCGAAATGGCCTCTCCCAGGGAGTGAGACACTGCAGGACGGGGTGAGGGGGGAGTGAAGTCAGAATGGCCCAACTATTCTGGCTGTCTGCAGGTTCCCCACTACTCTTTCCCGTATCCGCAACTGTTTCTGTTTCTCGGGCTGGATTGTCCTGTCAACAGTTGTGAAGAGAATGGGCTTGAAGTCCACTTGAAAGAAACCCCTCCACTAAGGTTCCCTCATCTCATTAAAGGGGCCAGTTGCTTTTATTCAGAATAGCTATCCAACACTCAGGCATGGGAAACAGTACAGAGAAGGTTCATGGGACTGATCACAGTGACAGAGGGGCTGGCTTCTCACGTCAAGCTGGGTAAAGGGTCCCTGTACTCTTTGGACTTAGACGAATAAGAGGTGACCTTATTGAAGCATACAAGATCCTTAGAGGATCTGATAGCGCAGATCAGGAAAGCTTTTTCCTGTTGTCAGAAAACCTAGGACCAGAGGGAATAAGGGGTTACAGATTTAAGTTAGAAATGTGGAGGGATTACTTCTCTTGGAAGATGGTGAAGTTGTGGAATTCTTTAACAGGAGGCTGGGTCAGTCAGTATATCCAAGGCTGAGATTGACAGATCTTTAATCAGGAAGCGAATCAAGGAGTATGGTGAAAAGGCAGGAAAGTGGGAATTGTGGATGATCAGATCAACCGTGATCTCATTGAATGGGCAAAGAGATCAGATGGGCTGAATGGCCTTCTCCTGCTCCTCTGCCTTATGGTCTCAGGGCTCACCTTCTGACAATGCGGACAGGGGTAATTGTGAGAGGCTGTCTGGAGGTGATGTTCAAGGGCTTCAGGTGTGGAATATTTACTCAAACACCTCGAACACCTGGAAACAAAAGAAGAAAGAGGAATTAGACTTTCCCATTCGAGAATGAGAGCTGCTTTGGAAAGAAAGGAGGCAGGCTGAAGTCCATCGTCCAAGGTGACCCTCCAATAGCAGTCACGGGGGTGTGCTGCACTGTCAGAGGGGCCACTTGTTGGAAATTAAACCAAGATCCCATCTGATCCTTCACTGGGATATAAAATAATTCTAGGGTAATATTTCTGAGAAGAGCAGTCAATCTCTCCATGTTGTCCTGGATAATCCTGACCCATCAGTAAAACAGGAGAATGTGAGGACTGAAGATGCTGGAGATCAGAGCTGAAAATGTGTTGCTGGAAAAGCGCAGCAGGTCAGGCAGCATCCAAGGAGCAGGAGAATCGACGTTTCGGGCAGAAGCCCTTCTTCAGGAAGGAGTCGATTCTCCTGTTCCTTGGATGCTGCCTGACCTGCTGCGCTTTTCCAGCAACACATTTTCAGCCCATCAGTAAAACAGCTTCTTACGTCATTAACTCAATAGTTGCTGGGAGCTTGCTTTTTGCCAATTGCCCTTTATGTGTACGACATCCCGACACATGTCAACATTGCACTGGAACCTCGAGAGAAAGGTTAAACATGATTTATCCATATTGTAGGAGGGATGTTATAGCACTGGAGAGGGTACAGAGGAGATTTACTAGGATGTTGCCTGGGCTGGGAAAGTTTAGTTAGGAAGGGAGTCTGGCTAGACTGTGATTGTTTATCTTAGAACATAGAACATTACAGCACAGTACAGGCCCTTCGGCCCTCGATATTGCGCCGACCTGTCATACCAATCTGAAGCCCGTCTAACCTACACTATTCCATGTACGTCCATATGCTTGGAGTACAGGAGACTGAGGGGGGACATGATTGCTGTGATAAATAAGATTGTCCCTATCTCCAAGCCAGTTAGGCCTTGGTTCAAATCCCACCTGCTCCAGACATGTGCCATAGCTTCTCTGGTTAAAAAATATCTGGGTGGCAAATTCAGGAAGGAACCTTTCCCCTTGGCAGAGGGCTCAATGACCAGTAGCATAGATTGAAGGTAAGGAGCAGGAGGTTTACAGGGGGATGTGAAGAAACATTTCACTCAGAGGGTGGTGGGTATCTCGAACTCACTGCCCATTAAGGCTGGGAGATGCAGAAACCCACTTGACATTGAAGATGGATTAAGATGTGAACTTGTGATGCCAAGGTATAAAAGTCACTGGGCCAAGTGACGGGAAATGGGATTAGAATAGATAGCAGGCTCCTTTTTAACCAACACTGACTTGATGGGCCGAAGGGGCTTTTTTTGTGCTGCAGAACTCGATTTTTTTTTGTCTTTAATCATAACAGTCAGTCACACAGCTACACCCTGCATGGCTCTTGGACAAGGAAAGGTTACAGGGGAAAGACGGGAGAATGGGGTTGAGAAACATATAAAGACATGATCAAATGGCACAAGAGAGTTGGTGGGCTGAATGACCTAATTTTATTCAAATATCTGATGGTACCCATCTCTCACTCAGAGATGATGTGGGTCACAGGGGCTTAATGACCCTGTGCTGTGGAGGAGGGCAAACACAGTGACAATTTTGACACGACGTAGAGGGTGAGGATGGGCCGGGGTTGGAGGGTGGTGAAGCTATAGGGTTCAACTCCAAGTCCTGAGGGGTGAATAACAGTGGGATTTTCCTTATCTCCAACTCAGGGAGGACAGTGGGGGGGTGGGGTGGAGGGAAGACAGTGTGTGATAATGTGTGCGAGTTTTGAGAGGATTTGTAGCACAGATCAAGGTTCGGGTTGCAATTACAAACCGGAAGAAGATAGAGTTCGCAGAATAGAGTCTGGGACCCAGTCAGCAGGCTGGGAGCATTGGCGGGACATGGAGGAACTGATACATCCCTGCAACCCAAGGGAAATTAAACAATGGCTGTGTTCTTACGTGACACACGGTCTGCCAATCCGAAAGGAACACTAGCTCACCTGTAAAACGTGGGGCATTTCTTGGGGGTCTGTTGGGGGTAGAGGTTGTGAGAATATTGGTGTACCCCCAGCTCATACAGCGATGGGAAGATCTTACTGCACAGGTGGCACCGGTATGTTATCTCATCGTCGTGATTCTTGATGTGTTCAACAAACTCATCGAGCTTCACAAAGGTCTGAGTGCAATTCTTCACGACACACTTGTACACCTTACAGAGGAGAACACGTGATAGCAGCATTAGAAACAGGAGCAGGCCATTCAGCCCCTCAGACCTACTCTGCCCTCACAGCCAATCTTCTGCCTCAACTCTGCTGCTGCATTACCCCTTCAGTGCACCGACACTCCATCACTGAGCATCCACCGCTCCCAGAGGAAACTAGCCAAAAGGTCACAGCCCTCCGAGCTCAGGGATTTTATTGCATCCCAATATGAAAGGATCCCTAGATTCCATGGATAGGGAATAGAGAAGACATCGGTTTAATGTTTCCTTTGAAAGATGGTACCACTGAGAGAGTGGCACTCCCCCAGCACAGCAGGGGGAATGGGATCCAATCCCTTCGACTCTCACCATGGTAACTTTGATTCTTCTAGCCCAATTCCCTGAAGAGGGATTTTGCTTTGTTCTGGTAAATCCTGTAGCAGATGTGTCCATTTTCTCAGCATACACCCTTTTCAGAATGATACAGCTTTCAATCAGATCACCCCTTGTTCCTCTGAACAGCCATGAGTGAGACGGTGTGAGATACAGCGAGCGAGAGAGAATGTGAGAGAGGAGGAACGAAGGAGTGTGAGAGTGTGTGTACGCGTGTGTGTGTGTGGGACGAGTGTGCACATGTGAGGGGCGCGGGAGTGAGCAAGGTGTGCGCGAGGGCCGTGCAAGAAGTGAGGCAGTGTGGGGGGAGCAGTACCTGTTGGTTCTTGTGCTGGATCATATGGGACTTCAGTTGGAAGTAAGTGACGAATTTCCCAGGACAGAACTGGCACTGGTAGGAGCTGTCAATCACCACCATCTGCTTCACCTCCCCACCAGCACCAGCACCCACTTCACCCGAGTGACTGGCAGGATTCACCAGTGCCCGCTGCTCAGCATTCTGCGATAATTCTGCTTCCAGTGGAAATTGGAGTATTGGGAGTGGGAGTGGGGGTGGGGGTGGGAGGGGTGAATGGAGATTGGGGAGAGAGACGAGTGAGGAGTTTACAGAGAGGAGAGAGTGGGGGAGGGTCGAGGTGGTGAGAGGGCGGGGAGAATTGGGGGAGATGGGGAGAGTGGGGGGGGGGGGGGGGAAGACCCGGGAAGAGGGGGGTCACAGAATTGGGGGGTGACAGGGAGAGACGGGGGGGAGACGGGGAGAGGGGGTGTCACAGAGTCGGGGGGGAGACGGGGAGAGGGGGTGTCACAGAGTCGGGGGGGAGACGGGGAGAGGGGGTGTCACAGAGTGGGGAGGGCGAGGGCGAGAGCGAGACGGGGAGAGCGAGACGGGGAGAGCGAGACGGGGAGAGCGAGACGGGGAGAGCGAGACGGGGAGAGCGAGACGGGGAGAGCGAGACGGGGAGAGCGAGACGGGGAGAGCGAGACGGGGAGAGCGAGACGGGGAGAGCGAGACGGGGAGAGCGAGACGGGGAGAGCGAGACGGGGAGAGCGAGACGGGGAGAGCGAGACGGGGAGAGCGAGACGGGGAGAGCGAGACGGGGAGAGCGAGACGGGGAGAGCGAGACGGGGAGAGCGAGACGGGGAGAGCGAGACGGGGAGAGCGAGACGGGGAGAGCGAGACGGGGAGAGCGAGACGGGGAGAGCGAGACGGGGAGAGCGAGACGGGGAGAGCGAGACGGGGAGAGCGAGACGGGGAGAGCGAGACGGGGAGAGCGAGACGGGGAGAGCGAGACGGGGAGAGCGAGACGGGGAGAGCGAGACGGGGAGAGCGAGACGGGGAGAGCGAGACGGGGAGAGCGAGACGGGGAGAGCGAGACGGGGAGAGCGAGACGGGGAGAGCGAGACGGGGAGAGCGAGACGGGGAGAGCGAGACGGGGAGAGCGAGACGGGGAGAGCGAGACGGGGAGAGCGAGACGGGGAGAGCGAGACGGGGAGAGTGGGGGGGGAAGAGTAAAAGTGAGTGAATGAGGTAGAGAGGAATGGGAGAGAAGGCAGAAAGGGGTGAGTCATTGAGTGTGGTAGATGCATAAATAAAACGAATGAGACAGAGAGAGAGGGAGGGAGAGATGGAGGGCAGGCAGGAGGGCAGGTAGGCGGGAGGGAGAGGAGGGAGGGAATTAGGGAGAGTGAGGAGAGAGAGATACAAGGGCTTGTTAAACATAACTGACAATGGCCTCATTCACCCAATTGGCCCTCAGCCTGGCCCTGACATTCCAGTGACCGGAGGGACAGGAGAATGAAAATGCTGATGAACCTGCCTAATCATTGACCATACTCAATAACATCCAAATATTCCAATAAATCACAACACTCTCGAGTGAAAATTTTCATCTTGGTCTCAAAAGGAGCAGCCTTTATTCAGAGGGAATCGTTGGCCTTTAAAATCTCCGGATGGGGAAATCTTTCTCTCTGTATGGTCCCCATGAAATAGCTTCCATATAATTTGCCAGCAGAGACACGGACACAGGGTATCTCCCTCCATTAGACAGGGGGGTTTGGGGGGGTAATAAGAGAGAGAGAAGGGGGTGGGGGAGGGAACGATGGGGGGGGAAACGGGGGGGAGGGGGGAGCAGAGCTGGCAAAGGGATGTAGCGTGAGGGGGGGGGCGAGAGTGAAGGGGGGAGAGCGCGTGAAGGGGGGGAGAGCGCGTGAAGGGGGGGAGAGCGCGTGGGGGGGGAAGAGAGCGTGGGGGGGGGAAGAGAGCGTGGGGGGGGGAAGAGAGCGTGGGGGGGGGAAGAGAGCGTGGGGGGGGGGAAGAGAGCGTGGGGGGGGGGAAGAGAGCGTGGGGGGGGGGAAGAGAGCGTGGGGGGGGGAAGAGAGCGTGGGGGGGGGAAGAGAGCGTGGGGGGGGGAAGAGAGCGTGGGGGGGGGGGAAAGAGAGCGTGGGGGGGGGGGAAGAGAGCGTGGGGGGGGGAAGAGAGCGTGGGGGGGGGGAAGAGAGTGTGGGGGGGGGAAGAGAGCGTGAGGGGGGGAGAGAGCGTGAGGGGGGGAGAGAGCGTGAGGGGGGGAGAGAGCGTGAGGGGGGGAGAGAGCGTGAGGGGGGGAGAGAGCGTGAGGGGGGGAGAGAGCGTGAGGGGGGGAGAGAGCGTGAGGGGGGGAGAGAGCGTGAGGGGGGGAGAGAGCGTGAGGGGGGGAGAGGAGGAAGAGGGGAAGAGAGTGAAGAGAGTGAAGGGGGAAGAGAGTGAAGGGGGGAAGAGAGTGAAGGGGGGAAGAGTGCGGATGGGAGAGCGAGAGAGGGAGAGAGACTACTTACAGGGTGGGAGGGCGGTCACGGGAGGAGATGATCTAGTACAAACTCCCCAGCCCAGGTGGGGATTGAACCTGTCTGAGTACACCCCACCCTCACGAACCCATCCAGCCCCTCTGAAAGGAACTGTAAATATCTATGACCCACAAGTGGTCAGGCCCATACCCCACAAGGTAATCTGCCCATTGCAGGGATTAGTCTCATCAACCATCTCTGAGCTGTATCCAACACAGTCAGACCCTTCTGTCAGTACGGTGACCATTCCTTGTTACATTCTGCTCCAGACAGAGTCTCTCCAATGCCATGTCTAACTAAAGCATAATCTCTCCACTCTGACCCTCCGAAGAGCATCCCACCCAGACTACCCCATAACCTATCTCTGCATTTCCCATGGCTAACCCACTGAACCTGGGCACCCCTGGACACTACGGATAATTTAAGCACAGCCAAACCACCCTGACCTGCACATCTTTGGACTGTGGGAGGCAACTGGAGAACCTGGAGGAAACCCACGCAGACACGGGGAGAATGTGCAAACTCCACACAGACAGTTGCCCGAGACTGGAATCGAACCCGGGTTCCTGGTGCTGTGAGGCAGCGGTGCTAACCACTGAGCCACCGTGCTGCCTCCAGTGTTAATAATGTCTATCTCGTTGCTTGTCAAATACCTCTCCCCAACTTTCCCGTCCCAGACTCAGTCTCTGTCACTAACGGAGTCTCACTGGGGCCTGCAGGCTCACACTGACCGGGAGCAGGAGACACAAAGGGTTCTAGATGTTGCGATCACAGCCGAGGGTACAGGAGTACACCCCCTCACCGCTCCCCTCCCCATCACCGCCCCGCTGACCTGTGACCTCGCTCTCCTCCCGGTCGCCCACCTTTTCCGAGTTGAGAGTGAGCACCTGCATGGAGACAGAGGAGCGAGACACCCCGGACGGCCACACCTTGTGGGTCTGCATGTGCTTCTTGACATTGGATTTTTGAGCAAACGCCCGGCCGCAGACGATGCACTGGAATGGCTTCTCTCCCGTGTGGCTGCAGAAACAAAGTTGGGGGTGGGGGGGGAGGAGTCATTATTCGGGGATGGAAGAACGGACCTGAATTTCTATAGCACCGTTCGCAGCCTGAAAGCACTTCACAGCCAATGAGGTTCTTCACTGAAGTGTGGTCAAGGATTACACAGTGGCCATTTTGTGCACAGCAAGCTCCCACAACCGGCAGTCTGATACTGGGTAGATGGCCTGTTCTGTTTACATAATGTTAAGGGGATTGGGGGGGGGGGGGGGGGGGAACATCCCCATTCTCCTTCAGAACGGCATCTCTGTCTCTTGCACGCCCACCATAGGTCTACTTTCTGTGGTGGGTGTGCGAACTGGGTCTAGATTTCAATTTCTCAGCCTGAGGCTAGTCCCTGAGACAGTGCTGCACTCCCGCAGCCCCCGCTTGGGAATACCACCCCGGATTTCATTGTTCCAGGTCTCGGAGTGTGACCCACTGAGATGCTACTGAGCAACAGACAATAGTTGTGCCCCCTGGAATCAAGAGGAGGTGACCCCCCCCCACCCCTGGGGGTAGATCGGAAATTCCAGCTCCCAACCAAACTCCTTCCCGAACCGAACCTGGCATTAACAAGATCTTAGAACTGAGAAGGTTGAGGGGTGACCGGAGCAGGGGGCACGGACATGGAGAAATGGTTCCCCTTTTATTAGTGTGGTCGATAACCAAGGGGTGGGAAGCAAGAGGATCAGAGGGGATTTGAGGAACAGCTTTCTCATTCAGAGTTTGATGGGTATCAGCAACTCACTGCCCGAGAGAGTGGTTATGCCATGAAGCCTCACTATTGAGATGAATGTTTAAAATGCCCAGGCACACAAGGCCAGGGGCTGAGTGCTGGGAAATGGAATTGGAATAAATGGATAGAAATTGCTGGAGAAACTCAAGCAGGTCTGGCAGCATCTGCGGAGATAGAAACAGAGATAACATCTCAGATCCAGTCACCCTTCTGCTTTTGTTTCTGATTTCCAGCATCAGCAGTTCCCTTTTTGTTTCAGAATAGATGGATGGTCGATGACTGGCACAGACACAATTGGCTGAAGGGCCACTTTCCGTGCGATAAAAGCTCTAGGATTCTACAAGAGTGCGTTGGAGCTGCCTCTTCCCCACTGCGGTTAGTGACAGGATCTGAGCTGGTCTCTCTGGGTAATCTGCAAAACTCTGATTGCGCAGAGAGCTGGGAAATGTTAACCCAGGACCAATACGCAGGAGCAGTGATGGGGCAAGGCTCACAGGATGTACTTAGGAACAAGGGGAGGCCATTCAGCCCATCAAGCCTGTTCCACCAATCACTGGCTGATCTGTGGCCTAACTCTATGTCCCTGCCTTTGAGCCATAGCCCTTAATAAACAGCCCTTTAATAAACAGAAATGTATCTATTTCAGATTTAAAATTAAATTTAAAATTAACAATTGACCCATTCATGTTTAATCGAAGGGAATTCCAAACCTCTCCCACCATATATGTGTGTGTGTGCGTATATGTGTGTGTGTCTGTGTGTGTGTGTGTGTGTATGTATGTGTGTGTGTATGTATGTGTGTGTGTGTGTGTGTATGTATGTGTGTGTGTGTGTGTGTATGTATGTGTGTGTGTGTGTGTGTGTGTGTATGTGTGTGTGTGTATGTGTGTGTGTGTATGTGTGTGTGTGTATGTGTGTGTGTGTATGTGTGTGTGTGTATGTGTGTGTATGCATGTGTGTGTATGCATGTGTGTGTATGCATGTGTGTGTATGCATGTGTGTGTATGCATGTGTGTGTATGCATGTGTGTGTATGCATGTGTGTGTATGCATGTGTATGTGTGTGCGTGCGTGTGTATGTGTGTGCGTGCGTGCGTGCGTATGTGTGTGCGTGCGTATGTGTGTGCGTGCGTGTGTATGTGTGTGCGTGCGTGTATATGTGTGTGCGTGCGTGTATATGTGTGTGCATGCGTGTATGTGTGTGCGTGCGCGCGCATGTGCGTGTGCGCGCATGCATGTGTGCGCGCATGCATGTGTGCGCGCATGCATGTGTGCGCGCATGCATGTGTGCGCGCATGCATGTGTGTGCGCATGCATGTGTGTGCATGTATGTGTGTGCGCATGCATGTGTGTGTATGTATGTGTGTGTGTTTGTGTATGTGTATGTTTATGTGTATGTGTGTGTGTGTATGTGTGCGTGCGTGCGTATGTGTGCGTGTGTATGTATGCGTGTGTGTATGTATGTGTGTGTGTGTTTGTGTATGTGTGTGTGTGTGTGTGTGTGTGTGTGTGTGTATGTGTGTGTGTGTGTGTGTGTGTGTGGGCGCGCCAGCGTGCGTGTGTGTAGAAGTGCTTACTAACGTGTCTCCTCAACGGTCTGGCCCTAATTCTCAGGCTATGTCCCGAGTTCAGGAATGCCCAACCAGTGGGAATTGTTTTTTATTTATTCATTTTTGTGGGCTGTGGGTGTCACTGGCTGGGCCCAGCATTTATTGCCCGTCCCTATTTGCCCCTTGAGAAGGTGGGGGTGAGATGCCTTCTTGAGCTGTGACCGTCCACCTGCTGTGGGTTGACCCACAATGCCCTTTGGAAGAGAATTCCAAGATTTTGACCCAGCGACAGTGAAGGAACGGCGATAGATTTCCAAGTCAGGGTGGTGAGTGGTTTGGAGAGGAATTTGCAGGGGGATGGTGTTCCCATGTATCTGCTGCCCTTGTCCTTCTAGATGGAAGAGGTTGTGGGTTTGGAAGGTGCTGTCTGAGGATCTTTGGCGAATATAGTTTATCTACTCTGCCTTTTCCGGTTAATATCTTGAAGACTTTGACCAAATCACCCTTTAACCTTCTAAATTCTAGAGAAAAAGGGTATAATTTGCGATCTCTCCTTATTCCTTAACCCCTGAAATCCAGGCATCTTTCTTGGAAACCAACACTGTACTCTCTCCAAGGCCAGTCTACCCTTCCCAGGTGTGGTGCATGGGTCTGCTCATTAAATCCATGGAGGGTTTAATCAGGGCCTTGTCCATGGAAATGTTCACATCCTGATACACAGGAGAGGGTAGGGCTGTAAAAATACATTTGAGTGATTCTCCCAGACCCTTTGCTCCTTTTTATATAGATTATCTCTGGGTCAGACCTCAGCCGGAGTTCAATCGCAAGACACCACCCTTCGGAACAGAAGGCAAATTCTTGGAGAAGTGGAGGAGGTGATTTACTGGAATGGCACCGGAGAGGTACCATTAGGGCGACATTTTGGTTAGCACTGCTGCCGCCACAGCGCCAGAGACCCGGGTTCAATTCCCGCCTCAGGCGACTGACTGTGTGGGGTTTGCACATTCTCCCCGTGTCTGCGTGGGTTTCCTCCGGGTGCTCCGGTTTCCTCCCACAATCCAAAGATGTGCAGGTCAGGTGAACTGGCTATGCTAAATTGCCCGCAGTGTTACGTGTAGGGGAATGGGTCTGGGTGGGTTGCTCTTCGGAGGGTTCGTGTGGACTTGTTGGGCCGAAGGGCCTGTTTCCACACTGTAGGTAATCTAATCTAATATGTAGTAAAGGCAGGAGACATCCAGGACAGCTCTCCCGGAGATTGGATAGAAATGCCCAAAATCACGAGTTCGGCAGAAAGTGAATCTGCTCACATCGCCAGGAGGGTCAGTAACCACGGCAAACAGACTTAAGATCATTAGAACCAGAGGAAAACTTATTATTTAAATTATTTATTATTGTGATCTGGAACGTGCTGTTGTGAAAGGGGCAGTGGACACAGACTTGGCAGAATCGTTCTAGAGGGAATTGTATAAATATGTGAAAAGGGAACATTTGTACGGGTTATTAGGAAGCTCCGTGGGAATTATCGGACAGCTCTATCCCTAAGGTAGCGCAGGCAGAATTGGCCAAATGTTGTGCTGTCCCGGAATAAACACATCAGGGGACACAGCCCACAGAGCTGTCTGTCTGTCACTGAGACCAACCTCTTACCTTCTGATGTGCTGCTGGAGGTCAAAGTTCTTGGCAAACATCTTGTTGCAATAATTGCATTTCAGCTTTTGCAATTTGCCTTTTCCTGAAACACAAAGGGAAGCAGTTTGAGTCTCTTTCTCTCTCTCTCTCTCTCTCTCTGATCTCCATTCCCAGTGATATGTGCGCTGTCACACTAACCCACACTGCGGAGGCTGATGGACGGTGATGCCACATCTTAGAGACTCAATGACTGTTACACATCCCCTCCCCCCACCCCCAACAGAGACCCCACCCGCCCCAACATGTCTCCCCTCCCCCACTCAGACCTCACCTCCTAACATACGGCTACCCCCCCCAACCCCCAACCCCAGAAACCCCACCACCAACACGTCTCCCCTCCCCAACCCCCACACTTAGACCTCACCCTCCAACACATGCCTCCCCTCCCCCACACTCAGACCTCACCCCCCGACACACGTCTCCCCTCCCCCATCCCCACACTCAGACCTCACCCCACCAACACACGTCTCTGCTCAACCCACCCTCATACTCTGAGACCCCACACCCAACACAAACAACTACTCTCCCCCACTCAAAGACCTCACCCTCCAACACATCTCCCCTCCCCCAACACTCACAAACGCTACCCCCTAATACATGTCTCCCCTCCCACACTCTCACACTCATAGACCCCAATCCTAACACATATGACTACCCTCCCCCACCCAAAGACCCACCCTCAACACATATGCCTCCCCCCTCCCCATCCCAGACACACACCCCCCTCCACAATCCAAAATGAGGCCTGAGTGTCACAGAGTCTCCTCACTGCCAATGTAACCCGATCAGATTGACCACCTTCATGTGCAATGCCTTCCAAGTTGCATTGCGATGGCACCTTTTAACACCTGCAGATGTCCCCATGGGCTCCACAGTCAATGAGGAACATACAATCATAGACTCCCAGTGCAGAAGCAACCCATCCAGACTAATCCCCCCAACTCACCCCTGTAACCCCACACAGCTAACCCACCTGACCTGTACATCCCTGGCCTGTGGGAGGAAACCAAAGCGTTGCTTCTATTTGCAGCCAATCGCAGCACAGCAAGATCCCAACCACAAATGACAAAGTGACAATAATCAGGTGACCTGTTTATTTTCTGTGTTGGGTGCGGGAAGACTGAGAAGAACGCTCAGGACCCTCCACATCCACCTGGCAGCTCAGGCTCAGGCCCAGTCCAAACGCCAGCACCTCAGGCAGTGCAGCACTCCCTCGGCACGGCGAATGGAGGGACCGTCTGGGCTGAGGCTACGGAGTTGGGGAGGGGGGAGGGGGGGGGGGGGGGGTTTGGGGAATGAAGCGTTCCCCTTCTGGGCTCCATACCTTCTTGGACAGCCAGGGTGTCTTTGGGCTGCCTGTTCTTGGTGCTGTCAGGGTCAAAGGTGGAGAGGTCATCAGCTGCAGGGTGAATGCTCGAGGTGGTGATGATGCTGCTGGTCTTGGTTTTGAAACCTTGCTTTCCGGGACTGTAGACGGGGGGAGTGGTGAACGGAGAGCTCTCCACACACTGACTGGGAACCTGCAGAGAACAGAGGCAACTAGAGCGACGGCAGATAACAGCAAAACAACATACGCACCTCCCAGCGCTGAGATAAAACCCAACAGGTCTCCGATAAGACAGAAAAAAAAAGTGACAGGATGTAGTGAATCTATCGGGAAGGTTTCTCACGTGATGAAACAAAGGGATTGGTTAAAGTGTGTCTGCTTTAACGCAAGGAGTGTCCAAAATAAGAGTGATGAACTTAGAGCATGGATCAGTATTTGGGACAATGATATTGTGGCCATAACAGAGACGTGGGTTTCAAAGGGGCAGGAATGGTTGCGAGATGTTCCTGGGTTTAGAACGTTTAAAAAGAACAGGGAGGGTGGAAAAAGAGGAGGGGGTTTATCATTGCTCATCAGAGAGTGCATCATAGCTACAGAAACAAAGGTTGTTGAGGAAGGTTTGTCTACTGAGTCAGTCTGGGTGGGAGTTAGGAACAGCAAGGGAGCAGCCACTGCTTTGGGGGTTTTCTACAGACCCCCTAATAGCAGGAGAGAGATTGAAGAACTCATAGGCTGGCTGATTCTGGAAAAATGCGGATGTAGCAGGGTTGTTGTTATGGGTGATTTCAACTTTCCCAATATTGATTGGAACCTTCTTAGTGCAGATGGTTTGGATGGAGCCATTTTTGTCAGGTGTGTTCAGGAGGGTTTCCTCACTCAGTATGTAGACAGACCGATGAGGGGAGAGGCCATTTTGGATTTGGTGCTCAGCAAAGAGCCAGGACAGGTGTCAGATCTCACGGTGGGAGAGCACTTTGGTGACAGTGATCACAACTGCCGCACATTTAGCATAGTCTTGGAGAGGGAAAGGAGCAGTTACCAAGGGAAGATATTTAATTGGGGAAAAGGAAATTGTGACGCTATCAGACAGGAGTTGGGAAGTACAGACTGGGAGCAATTGTTCCACAGAAAGGGTACAGCAGACATGTGGAGACTGTTTAAGAAGCAGTTGTTGCGAGTGATGCACAAATTTGTTCCTCTGAGACAGGTAAGAAGGGATAAGATTAAGGAACATTGGATGACAAGAACAGAGGAATTTCTCATCAAAAGGAAGGCAGCAGCTTACGTAAGGTGGAGGAAGCAAGGATCTAGCACAGCCTTAGAGGATTACAGGCTTACTAGAAAGGAGCTCGGAAATGGATTGAGGACATCCAGGAAGGAGCACGAAAAAGGCTTCGCAGGAAGGATTAGGGAGAATTCAAAGGCATTTTACTCAGACGTGAGGAATAAGAGAGCGATCAGGGAGAAGGTAGGGCCGATCAGGGATTGCCGAGGGAACTTGTGTGTGGAGTCTGAGCAGATCGGGGAAGCCCTAAATGAGTTTTTTGCTTCGGTTTTCACTAAGGAAAGGGACCTTGTTGTGAATGAGAACTTCGAGGAGCTGGGAAACAGGCTTGAACAGATCAAGATTGATGAAGTTGATGTGCTGGAAATTTTGGCAAACATTAAGATTGATAAGTCCCCTGGGCCAGACCAGATTTATCCCAGGCTGCTCCAGGAAGAGAGAAAGGAGATTGCTAAGCCACTGGTGAAGGTCTTTGCCTCTTCACTCTCCATGGGAGTCGTATCGGAGGATTGGAGGGAGGCGAATATTGTTCCTCTTTTCAAGAAGGGGAATAGGGAAATCCCTGGCAATTACAGACTAGTTACAGACCAGTCAGTCCTACGTCTGTGGTCAGCAAAGTTGTGGAAAGAATTCTGAGGGGTAGGATCTATGACGGTTTGGAAAAGCATAGTGATTGAAGGCAGTCAGTATGGCTTTGTGAGTGGCAGGTCATGCCTCACAAATCTTACTGAGTTGAGGAGGTGACGAGGCAGGTCGATGAAGGACGAGCAGTGGATATAGACTTCAGCAAGGCATTTGATAGGGTATTTGGTAGGCTCATTCATAAAGTCAGAAAGTATGGGATACAGGGAGATTTGGCTATCTGGATTCAGAATTGGCTGGCTGGCAGAAGGCAGAGAGTGGTTGTAGATGGTAAGTATTCTGCCTGGAGGTCAGTGTTGAGGGGTCCCGCAGGGCTCTGATCTTGGGCCTCTGCTCTTTGTAGTTTTTATAAATGACTTGGATGAGGAGGTTGAGGGGTGGGTTAGTAAATTTGCCGATGACACAAAGGTTGGAGGTGCCATTGATAATATCAAGGGCTACTGCAGGCTGCAACACAACATAGACAGGATGCAGAGCTGGGCTGAGAAATGGCAGATGGAGTTCAACCTGGATAAAGGGAAGTGATGCATTTTGGAAGGTTGAACTCAAATGCTGAACATAGGATTAAAGACAGGATTCTTGGCAGTGTGGAGGAACAGAGGGATCTGGTGTGCAAGTACATAGATCCCTCAAAGTTGCCACCCAAGAGGATAGGGCTGTTAAGAAAGCTTATGGTGTTTTGGCTTTCATTAACAGGGGATCGAGTTTAAGAGCCACGAGGTTTTGCTACAGCTCTACAAGTCCCTGGTGAGACCACACTAGGAATATTGTGCCCAGTTCTGCTCATCCTACTATAGTAAAGATACAAAGGCTTTGGAGAGGGTGCAAAGAAGGTTTACCAGGATGCTACCTGGACTGGTGGGCTTGCCTTACGAAGAAAGGTTGAATAAGCTCAGACTTTTCTCTCTGGAGAGAAGGAGGAAGAGAGGTGACCTGATTGAGGTAAACAGGGTAATGAGAGGCATGGACAGAGTCAATAGGCAGAGATTTTTCCCCAGGGCAAGATTGACTGCTGTGAGGGGTCTTACATTTTAAGATATTAGGAAAAAGGTATAGAGGGGACGTCAGAGTAAAGTTCTTTACGCAGACAATTGTGAATGCATGGAATGCGTTGCCAGCTGTGGTGGTGGAAGCAGAGTCATTAGGGACATGTAAGTGACTGCTGGACATGCACATGGAGAGCAGTAAATTGAGGGGTGCGTAGGTTAGGTTATTTTTAGATTAGGAATAATCCTTGGCACAACATCCTGGGCTGAAGGGCCCGTTCTGTGCTGTACTTTTCTACATTCTATTAAAACGCCAAATAGCGCACATGCTGGAAATCCGAAATAAAAATGCAGATAGCGCTGGAGAGACTCAGCGGGTCTGGTAGCATCTGTAGAGAGAGAAACAGAGTGAACATTTTGCATCTGGAATTTTTCTTACCAGTTCTGAAAAAGAGTCACTAGATTCGAAACAATAACTCTGCCACTCTCCACAGATGCCGCCAGACCTACTGAGTTTCTCCAGCACTCTTGGTGCTTGCTTCAAGAAAAGAGGAAGTGGGTGGGACCTTAAAGAGGATTTTAAGATCAAGAAAGAATTTGGCAGAGATTTTCCACTTGGGTGGGGAGAGGTTTAAAATGAGGGGCCACCGACAGAAGACAGATCCCTCCTCCACACACACACACACACGCGCGCGCACACACCCAGAACCCCCCCGCGCGCGCACACACCCAGAACCCCCCCGCGCGCGCACACACCCAGAACCCCCCCCGCGCGCGCACACACCCAGAACCCCCCCGCGCGCGCACACACCCAGAACCCCCCCGCGCGCGCACACACCCAGAACCCCCCCGCGCGGACACACCCAGAACCCCGCCGCACACACACACACACCCAGAACCCCCCCGCGCGCACACACCCAGAACCCCCCCGCACACACACCCAGAACCCCCCTGCGCGCACACACACCCAGAACCCCCCTGCGCGCACACACACCCAGAACCCCCCCGCGCGCACACACACCCAGAACCCCCCCGCACACACACACACCCAGAACCCCCCCGCACACACACACACCCAGAACCCCCCCGCACACACACACACCCAGAACCCCCCCGCACACACACACACCCAGAACCCCCCCGCACACACACACACCCAGAACCCCCCCGCACACACACACACCCAGAACCCCCCCGCACACACACACACCCAGAACCCCCCCGCACACACACACACCCAGAACCCCCCCGCACACACACACACCCAGAACCCCCCCGCACACACACACACCCAGAACCCCCCCGCACACACACACACAAATACAATTCAGAAGGAAGGGCTGGACTCAGCAGAGCAGCAAGAATGTGGAACTGGGTCCTGTAGGGAGGGACTGAGGGGGGTTAGTGTTGAAAGAGTTCAGTAGAAACTCAATCACATGATGCAGGAAGTGTTGACAGGGTAGATGTGGAAAGGTTCTCTTCCTCACGTCCAGCATCATCGCAGAATAAGGGGTCACTCATCCAGGACAGTGATGAGAAGGAATTTCTGCTCTCGGGGAGAGTGAGTGTATGGAATTCTTTACCCCACTGGGCTGTCGAGGCTGGGTCATTCAGTACATTAAAGCTGAGAGACACAGACTTTAATCAGGAAGGGAATCAAAGGTTAGAGGGAAAAGGCAGGGAAGTGGATTTGAGGATGATCAGATCAGCCTTGCTCTCACTGAATGGCAGAGCAGACTCAATGGGCTGAATGGCCTCCTATTTCTTATGGAATAGGAGGATAAACTTACCAGATCAGATGAGGAAGGGTAGGAAGAGTGCAGATAGGGTGGAAGAGAAGGTATTTAGCCTCATCGTTCAGACCTTGAGTATAGGAGTTGGGGTGTCATGTTGAGGTTGTACAGGATGTTAATGAAGTGTTTTTGAAGCAGTGTACAGTTCTGGTTGCTCTGTTATAAGAAGGATGTTACAAAATTGGAGAGGGTTCAGAAAAGATTTACCAGGATATTGCCAGAAATAGAAGGTTTGAGTTATAAAAATCAGCTAGCAAGGCTGGGACTTTTCTCATGGGGGTGTAGAGGTTGAGAGGTGACCTTATAGAGGTTCATAAGATCATGAGGGGCTTGGATAAGGTGAACAGCAAAAGTATTTTCCCAAGGGTAGGGGGAGCTCAAAACTGGGGAGCAAAATGTTCAGGTGAGAGGAACAAGATTTAAAAGGGACCTGAGGGGCAACGTTTTCACACAGTGGGCAGGTCGTTACGTGGAATGAGCTGCCGGGGGAAATGGTAGAAGCAGGTATAGTTACAACACTTAAAGGACATTTCCTGATGAAGGGTTTATGCCTGAAACGTTGACTCTCCTGCTCCCCAGATGCTGCCTGACCTGCTGTGCTTTTCCAGCAACACACTCCCGACTCTGATCTCCAACATCTGCAGTCCTCACTTCCTCCCTGAAAGGACATTTGGACAGGCACATGAAAGAAAAGGTTTAGAGCGAAATGGGCCAAGCCCATGGGGTAAGCTCTCACTGGAAGGGTTCACAGTTGTTAAGGAAGGGACTGTTGGATAGATTGTTGGTCCTTATGCTTGACAAGGCACTGGGACTGGACGAGATGAACTTTAAAGGGAGTGAGTGTGGAAATTGTAGGGGCACTACCCATAATCCTTCAGTCTTCCCTAGACTTGAGGGAAGGGCCGTGGGAACCAGAGAATTATAAACATTATCTCCTTGTCTGAGAAAGTATTAAAAGTTGGTTTTTCTTCAGCACTGGGGAAACTTCTAGAAACAACTATTCACAGCAAAATTAATACATCACATGGAAAAACGTGAGGTAATTAGGAAGAGGGCGGTGTGTGTATGGAATGAGCTGCCAGGGGAAGTGGTGGAGGCTGGTACAATTACAGCATTTAAAAGGCATCTGGATGGGTATGTGAATAGGAAGGATTTGGAGGGATATGGGCCGGGTGCTGGCAATTGGGACTAGATCAGGTTGGGATAGCTGGTCGATATGGATGAGTTGGACCGAAGGGTCTGTTTTTGTGCTGTACATCTCTATGACCCTAACAGCCATCACGGATTTAAGGCAGGAGGGGCTAGGTTAGTTTGGGAAACGTGCTCGGCATGGATAGCATGGACCAAGGGTCTGTTTCCGCGCTGTATGACACTGTGGCTGGGTCTAGCAGTAACAGCAACCTGTAGCTCTCTGTGGCATCTCTGAGGGAAACAAAAATCCAACATGAAGTGGCTTCATTCAAAATCACCTCAAGCTGAATAGTGAGCAGCTTGCTCAATCCTCTGAAGGACCAGGAGGTGCTGTACAGCATGACAGGCACTATCCCAACAGATGTTACAGAGCTGTGGAAGGTACAACTGGAACTAGGGAGCGGGGCCCAGACTGAAAGGACAGGCGGGTGGTAACATTCCCGGGCTCTGAGGAAATCTGCAGCAGAGTTAGAAAGGCGGGGGGACAAATCAGTTCCTGATTTTTCCATTAATTCTTTGGCAGGATGTGGCATCTGTTGCTCATCCCTAATTGCCCTTGATGGGAGGGGCTTGCTAGGGCCACTTCAGAGGGTATTTCAGAGTCAACTACATTGCTGTGGGCCTGGAGTCACGTGTAGGCCAGACCAAGTAACAATGGCAACTTCCCCTTTTTTTAAAAGATTAGATTACTTACAGTGTGGAAACAGGCCCTTCGGCCCAACAAGTCCACACCGACCCTCTGAAGCTCCTCTAGCTTATCTCTCCACGCTTCAGGTTCACTGCCTTTATTCCTGATGAAGGGCTTTTGCCCGAAACGTCGATTTCGAAGCTACTTGGATGTTGCCTGAACTGCTGTGCTCTACCAGCATCACTAATCCAGATTCTGGTTTCCAGCATCTGCAGTCATTGTTTTTACCTCTGAAGAGCAACCCACCCAGACATTCCCCTACACTTACCCCTTCACCTAACACTATGGGCAATTTAGCATGGCCAATTCACCCCTAACCTGCACATCTTTGGATTGTGGGAGGAAACCGGAGCACCCGGAGGAAACCCACACAGACACGGGGAGAATGTGCGAACTCCACACAGACAGTTGTCTGAGGCGGGAACTGAACCAGGGTCTCTGGTGCTGTGAGGCAGTAGTGCTAACCACCATGCTGTCCACAAAGGGCACAAATGCACCGGTTGAGTTTCTAACGACAATGAATGATAGTTTCAGGATCGCCATCACGGAGACTGGTTTTATAATTCCCAGGTTTATTAACTAAACTTAAATTCCACCGCTGCCTTCATCGGATTCGAACCCAGCTCCCCAGAGCATTATCTTTGGCCTTTGAATCACGAGTCAGGGACATTTCCATTGTGTCACCATTTCCCAAACTGACCAGAGCTAAGGGACAAAAAAAGGTGCAATTCTGTTGCTCAGTGCAGTCTGCAGACCATCAAGCAATGGGAAGGATGTAGAGTAACAAGTCTGTAGGGAAATTACAGAGAAATGCCAATTACACTATTGAGTCATTCTATAAAAGGAACTTCCAACTTCTATAAAAGGAATTTTCCAACTGGGAAATTAAACTGGCAATGTGGAAGGATAAGGAGCAGTGAAGGGCAAGTGTTCCTAGATTATGTTCAGGGGAGTTTCCTACAGCAGTCTATGTCCAGCTCAATCAGAAAGGAAGCACTGTTGGACCTAACTGTGATTGTGGGAATGTTTGGGGATGAGTGATCATTGGATCATATGGTTGAGGATGAAAAGAACAATAAACAATCCAGATTTAGAATACAGAACAACCTCGATTATCCGATCGAGATCGGCGGGGAGTATTTTGTTCGGATAACTGACTGTTCGGATAACTGATTGTTCGGATAACGGATAACATATTTACGGGACATTGAGATCTCGTTCGGATAATCCGAATTTCAGATCATTGCTGTTCGGATAACCGGGGTTGTTCTGTAATTAACATGCAGAGAACCAACTTTAATGGAACAAGAATTGAGCTAGACAGACTACAGCTGAAGGTTGGGAGACAACATCTCGAACTGAGCAGTTTGAAGAGATAGTGGTTTAGGGTGTCAAGGTATATTTATTGACCTGAGTTCGAATCCCACTACAACAGATGGTGGAATTTGAATTCAATAAAAAAACTGCAATTAAGAATCGACTGATAACCGCGACACCATTATCGATTGTTGGAAAACCCATCTGGGTCACTCATGTCCTTTAGTGAAGGAAATCTGCCATCCTTACCTGGTCTGGCCTACATGTGACTCCAGACCCACAGCAACATGGCTACTGGGCAATTAGGGACGGACAATAAATACTGACCTGGCCAGTGACACCCTCATCCCGTTAACAAATAAAAAAGAATCCCTCAAATGGGGAAGGTAGAATACTCAAAATGAAAGCTCCCCGGGTGACAGAGGAGATAGAAATAAAGATAAAGAACAGAAAGTGTGCTGACAAGAGCTGTTGGGTAGGAAGTACCAATTGAGAAGCAAGTGAACTAAAGAAGGGAAGGTGAAGGAACAAACATGAGAAACGTCTAGTATCTAACATAAAGGGGAATCTCAAAATCTTCTTTGGGCACATCACTTGTAAATGTGTGTGGCGCTAGAAAAGCACAGCCAGTCAGGCAGCATCCTGATGAAGGGTTTATGCTCGAAACGTCGAGTCTCCTGCTCCTCGGATGCTGCCTGACCTGCTGTGCTTTTCCAGAACCACACTTTCTCCTACATCAATAATAAAAACTGGTAAATGGGGTAGGGGTCAATTAAGGACTAAAAAAGGGATTTACACACTGAGGGAGGGGCATGGCTGGTTTATTAAACTAATAGTTTGAAGTCTTCATCAAGGAATTAGACTCTCCCCAGGCCAGAGTCACAGAGGGTAAACTCTCACTGGGAGAGTTCACAGTTGCTAAGGAAGGGCTGTTGGATAGACATCTGGTCCTCATATTTGACAAGGCACTGGGACTGGATGAGATGAATTTTAAGGGAAGAGAGAGTGGAAATTGTAGGGGCACTACTCATAATCCTTCAGTCTTCCCTAGACTTGAGGGAGGTACCAGGGGACCAGAGAATTATAAACATTACCTCAGGTATAAAAAGTTAGTTTAACTTCAGCAATTGGGAAACTTCTGGAGACAATAATTCACAGCAAGATTAATAGATCACATGGAAAAATGTGGGTTAATTAGGAAGAGGGTGGTGTGTGAATGGAACGAGTTGCCAGAGGAAGTGGTGGAAGCTGGTATATTTACAGCATTTAAAAGGCATCTGGATGGGTAAATGAATAGGAGGGTTTGGAGGGACATGGGGCAAGTGGTGGCAAATGGGACTAGATTAGGTTGGGATATCTGGTTGGCGTGGACGAATTGGACCGAAGGGTCTGTTACCGTGCTGTACATCTCTATGACTCGAAGAGCCATCATGGATTTAAGGCAAAATTGTGCTTAAAAACTTTTTAATTAAGAGGTAACAGAAAGGCTTGATTAATGTAATTTAAACTAAAAATCATTCAGGAAAGTAGGCACAGCCAGCATTTATTGCCCATCCCTGATTGTCCAGAGGGCAGTTGAGAGTCAACCACATTGTTGTCGGTCTGGAGTCACATGTAGGCCAGACCAGGTGAGGACGGCAGATTCGTTCCCTATTAGTGAACCAGGTGGGTACTTACATCAATTGACAGTAGTCACAAGGTCACCATTAGGCCAGGGTTTAGTCCATATCTTCTATCATTGAATTCAAATATCACAGAATCACACATTACAGAAGAGGCCCTTCACCCCATCGATTCTGTACTACCACAACCTACAATACTACCATCCCTGACACCCCCAGAACAGTAGCCTGCTGTTACTGGTTCAGGGAAATGACCACGTCGCTGCTCCCTCTTCCCCACGTGGTCGCTGTGGTGTCCGTGCAGTTCCAGTGCCACACAATGATCTGCCGTGGAACAAAAGGGAATGTAGCAAACATGGAACCAAAACTGGCTGAACAGGAGAAAACAGAGAAATGGGCAAGGGAAATGTTCCAGGCCGGGGGAAGGTTGGTTCCAGGCCGGGGGAAGGTTGGTTCCAGGCCGGGGGAAGGTTGGTTCCAGGCCGGGGGAAGGTTGGTTCCAGGCCGGGGGAAGGTTGGTTCCAGGCCGGGGGAAGGTTGGTTCCAGGCCGGGGGAAGGTTGGTTCCAGGCCGGGGGAAGGTTGGTTCCAGGCCGGGGGAAGGTTGGTTCCAGGCCGGGGGAAGGTTGGTTCCAGGCCGGGGGAAGGTTGGTTCCAGGCCGGGGGAAGGTTTGTCCTGGAGAATCCCTGGGGTTGGTCTGATTTTCCCGAAGCATATTAATCACCTGGATCTTGCTGTGCCTGGGACAGTTTCAAAGTTTGCAGATGACGCAGAGCTTTGAGGAACAGTAAACTCTGAGGAGTATAGTGCAGAAAGGACACTGACAAGTTGGTGGAGTGGGCAGACAGGTGGCAGATGAAGTTCAATGCAGAGAGTTATGAGGTCAGAAAAACATTGAAAGACAATAGGAAACACAATGTTAAAGTGGGTGCAGGAGCAGAGGGAGTTGAGAGTAGATCATTGTGAAGGTGGCAAGCAGTTCATAAAACATAGTGTCCTCGGCTTTACCAATCAGGGTATGGAGTACCAGAGCATGATGATGCTGGGGGTGTTGGGCACTGTACTCGGGGAGGGTGTGGATGGGATAGGGAGAGGGCGGGGGATTTTCCCAGCGATGGCTCCAGGGATAAGTCAGTGAGAGAATGGGGAGGCACAAACAGCACAGGCAGCTGCTGATTTTCATCAGCACAGATTCCCAGGGTCATGGGCAAACATGGGTCACTTGGTTCGCTCTCCAAACAGCGAGCACAGGCAGGATGGAAAGAATGGCCTCCTGTGGCAAGCTGTGATGGACACTCCACCGTCTCTCCAGTTCCACGCTTCATGACTTTTTCCCGCAGCATGAACACTCCCCCCTCCCCCCCCCCCACCCCACACAGACCTCCCTCCCCCCCCCAACACAGACCTCCCTCCCCCCCCCACACACAGACCTCCCTCCCCCCCACCCCACACACAGACCTCCCTTCCCCCCCCAACCCCACACACAGACCTCCCTTCCCTCCCCCCCAACCCCACACACAGACCTCCCTTCCCCCCCCCACCCCACCCCACACACAGACCTCCCTTCCCCCCCCACCCCACCCCACAGACCTCCCTTCCCCCCCCCACCCCACACACAGACCTCCCTCCCCCCCCCACCCCGACCTCCCTCCCCCCCACCCCACACACAGACCTCCCTTCCCCCCCCCACCCCACACACAGACCTCCCTTCCCCCCCCCCACCCCACACACAGACCTCCCTTCCCCCCCCCCCACACACAGACCTCCCTCCCCCCCCCACCCCGACCTCCCTCCCCCCCACCCCACACACAGACCTCCCTTCCCCCCCCACCCCACACACAGACCTCCCTTCCCCCCCCCACCCCACACACAGACCTCCCTTCCCCCCCCCCACCCCACACACAGACCTCCCTTCCCCCCCCCCCACCCCACACACAGACCTCCCTTCCCCCCCCCCACACACAGACCTCCCTCCCCCCCCACCCCGACCTCCCTCCCCCCCACCCCACACACAGACCTCCCTTCCCCCCCCCACCCCCACACACAGACCTCCCTTCCCCCCCCACCCCCACACACAGACCTCCCTTCCCCCCCCCACCCCACACACAGACCTCCCTTCCCCCCCCCCACCCCACACACAGACCTCCCTTCCCCCCCCCCACCCCCACACACAGACCTCCCTTCCCCCCCCCCCCCACCCCACACACAGACCTCCCTTCCCCCCCCCCACACACAGACCTCCCTCCCCCCCCACCCCGACCTCCCTCCCCCCCCACCCCACACACAGACCTCCCTTCCCCCCCCACCCCACACACAGACCTCCCTTCCCCCCCCCACCCCACACACAGACCTCCCTTCCCCCCCCCCCACCCCACACACAGACCTCCCTTCCCCCCCCCACCCCACACACAGACCTCCCTTCCCCCCCCCACCCCACACACAGACCTCCCCTTCCCCCCCCCACCCCCACACAGACCTCCCTTCCCCCCCCACCCCACACACAGACCTCCCTTCCCCCCCCCCCCACACACAGACCTCCCTTCCCCCCCCCCCACACACAGACCTCCCTTCCCCCACCCCCCGCCCCCCCTCCACCCCCCCTTCCCAAGTACCTGGACGTGTTGGAAGTTCTGCATGGCCAGGCTCTGTCCCTCTGAGGAGGTCCCATTCATCTGACTGTACACCTGCACCACGGCATTCCCGCTGGGACTGGGCTGGATCTGGGGGGTCATTGTGGGGGGAGGGGGCGGGGGAGGGGGGATATACGAAGCCCCCCGGGTGCATGTTGTGACTGCTCTGCAAAACAGGTAAGATAATGGAGAGAGAGAGCGAGAGATAGAGAGAGATAGAGAGAGAGAGAATAACACGTCACTTTGAAAG
>NC_092775.1:9214742-9279742 GCF_047496795.1 Chiloscyllium punctatum
TCTGCACCCACCGTCCCCCTCGGGGGTATCTGCCCCCTCCCCGGGGATATCTGCCCCCACCTCCCCCCCCGGGGGTATCTGCCCCCACCTACCCCCTGGGTATCTGCCCCCTCCCCGGGGGGTATCTGCCCCCACCTCCCCCTCCGGGGGTATCTGCCCCCACCTCCCCCCGGGTATCTGATTCCCCCCGGGGGTATCTGCCCCCTCCGGGGGGTATCTGGCCCTACCTTCTCCCCTGTCCACGAAGCTGGTGATGGTGTTGGCCCGAGTGGCCGGCGGCTTGGAGCTGCTCCTGTTGAGCCCGCGCCGCTCGCTCCCGGACAGGCTCCGGTACAGGAACAGCATGTAATCGTGAGCGGTCACCTGCGGGCCGCCAGCTTTCTTGGAGCGCCTGCCGGCCGCTCGGCCCTCGCCGCTCCTGCGGTTCGCTTTCCTGGCGGCGGCGGCGGGGGTGAGGGGGACGGCTCGGGCAGCGCCGGGAGCCCATCGAGGGCTCGCTCTCTTGCTCTGGGCGGTGCCCAGGGGTCCCTGGCGCAGGAGCGGCGCAGTGGCGGCGGAGTGAGCGGCGAGGAGCCCGGCCGCCGAGTCGGGACGGGGCAGGTAGCAGATGCAGCTGAGGTAGCTGACCAGGAAGGTGAACTTTCGCACTAATTCCATCCTCGGAGCTCGCCGGGGGCTAAAGCTGCCAGATCAAGACCGAGCACCGACTCCCAACACTTCCAAGCAATTTCCTCCAAAACTCTCCGGCGTATTTGATGGATCTGTCCCATAGTGGACTCGGCTTTGGTGACAGTTAATCCCGGGCACTTTCCGACCAGGCAGAGAAGAGAGAGAGAGAGAGGCTTGAGAAATCAAAACAGCTTTCCTCCAACTTTGCTCGCTCTTCCTTTCTCTAACTCCGAGGGTGACTCAGTCCTGGTTTAAATCCCTCACCTCCAAGGACGAGAAATGCATAACCCTGCCCAGCGCCCTCTCTCTCGCTCTCTTTAAAAAACTTCCAAATTTTGAATCGTTTCCAGTAAAAATATTTCACACTCCCACGATTAAGACAGGTGCCCGCCACTAAATCTGCTCTCCCCAACCGGCCAGAGAATTTCAGCAACACTGCGAGAGAGGGAGAAGGGTAACAGAGAGAGAGAGAGAAAAAAAGTCTTTAATTACTTGCTGATGTTGAACAGTCTGCCTGTCCAAAGTTGTTTGGGTGAAATATATTTCTGTTAAATATTACACACATATAGAAGATTAAACGTCTCTCCATTCAAGAACAGGAACACTGGGAGACACACACACACACACACATAGAAAGGTGCGTTTCAAGCCTCACTCTCCTTCCCAATATTGTCACGGGGAGTCTCCGCTTCCTGGGAATAGAATTCCCGGCTGCTTTGGCCTCATTAGCACCAAACCTTAAGATCCTAACCAATTCACTTTTCCAGAAAGCCAGAGCCCTCCCGCCGCAGTTCCAATCTGCATCCACTTTGGAATCTATGGGATTTTGCCGGGGGGTTGGGGGGGGGGGGGAACCTAGGCGAAACGTAAGGGACATCTCCATCCAAATCGCCAGCGCTTCTTACACTAGATCCCCCCGGGATCCCTCTCGTTGCTAAATTGACAGTCCTGTCCCTGAGACATTACACCCTTTTACATTTACTCTTCTGGGGAAGGGGGTATCGACCGGAAAGGTTAACTCTGATTTCTCTCCACAGATGCTGTCAGACCTGCTGAGCTTTTCCAGCACTTTCTCTTTTTGTTTCTGATTTACAGCATCCGTGGTTCTTTCGGTTTTTCTTTCCATTTAACGGCGTGCTTCATTTTGTACGGAAATCTTTATCGACCCATTTGGTGAGATTTTAGCAACTGACGTTGAAGTGACCAGCAAATAATTTGCTGGAAATCTGAAATAAAAAACAGAAAGTGCTGGACTAACTCATTAAATCGGGGTGGGGGGGGGGGGGGTGGTGGAGTTCAGTTCCAGATAATGGACGTGAAATAAGAAACTTGTCTCTGCCTCCAGCGATGCTGTCAGTTCCTCCAGCACTTTCTGTTTTTCTTCTTGAAATCATGTGGGCAGGGCAAGATTTAACCTCAGATCTGACCTTAGCTGCTCACAGAATGGTTATAGCTCTGAGGGAGGCCATTCAGCCCACCATGTCCGTTAGGGCCGGCAGGAATAACTCACTGGGTGCCACTGCTCCTGACTTTGTGCCGTAAGCTTTGCATCTGAAAACCACAACTGAACCTACTTTCAGCACGCCCTCAGGCAGCACTTTCCAAGCCCCAACCTAATGTCTCTCGTGGTGAAAAATTGAATATAGATTCTCATTGATCGCCACTGGTTAACACCAAACGTCCCATTGCATGATTCAAAGACAAGCTGGGGAGAATTCTCCCTTGTGAGTCTGCCAATATTTATTCCTTGGCCAAAATCACTGAATGTAGACTATCCAGACACTGTCATTTTGCTGCTTGAGATCAAATTGGTTGTTGCATTTCTGACATTACAACAATGACTGCTGTTTGAAAGTGAATAGAAACCATGAAGCCTTATAATACAAGTTCCTTCTGAGAGAAGGGATAGCAGTTTAAGAAAAACGAAGGACTGTGGATGATTTTATGGAGAGTTTAATAATGCAATTTTGAAAGGGGAAAGAAGAAGAATCAGTCATTACCGTCATCCCTGAGTTGGGTCTGGCAAGGGGCAGAGTGAGCAGAGCTGCCTTGGAGTAGATCAGCACAGGCAATGACCGAAGGGTTTGTTTCCGAGCTGTACATCTCTATCACTCTGTGATGACTCTGACAATCCATTTGCAAAGATCTGGCAAAATTGAAGTATAATGTGGAACATGCAGAATTGGTAGGAAGAGTAACAAAGAAACCTGTTATTGAAATGGTGAGAGATTGGAGAGCTTTGAAATGAATAGAGATCTGGGTGTCCCAGTGCATGAATGGCAAGCAGTCTGCAGGGACAGAAAGTAATTCGGAAATTTGATAGAATGTTACCATTTGTTGCAAGGTAGAATTGAATACAACAGTATGGAGATTGTGTTACACTTATACAGGGCATTGATGGGACCAAACCAAAGAACTGTGTACAACATTAATCTCCTTATCTAAGGCAGGATGGACATTGGGAGTAGTTTAAAGAAGGTTGATTGGTGGAAAACTTAGAATGAGCGAGTTGCCTTATGAAGAAACGTTGGACAGGTTCGGCTTATATCCAACTGGTAAATAGATACTAGCTGAGCAAGGGGATGAATAGTTATCAAGGGTAGACAGGAGTGTAGGATAATCGCATCACCATGGTCTTATTACATGATGCAGAGGCTGTCGGAGCCATATGGTCTAGTCCTGCTCATAATTCATACATTCTGATGTCTGTTGGCAGATATTTTCCTAAACAAGTTGTTCAGGAATGTTATGCCACATCTCTTTTATTTATTCACTCATGGGACATGGGCAGTTAAGAGTCAACTATGGGTCTGGAATCATACATAGGCCAGACCAAGTGAGAATGGTATATTTCTTTCCCTGAAGGCCATTAGGGAACCAGATGATTTTTCATGACAATCAATAATGGTTTTATGTTCATCCATTGATCCTCAATTCCAGATTCTTTATTGAGTTCAAATTCCACCATCTGCCATGGCAGGATTTGATTCCAGGTCCCCAGAGTAATAATGGAGTTTCTGGATTAATAGTCTAGCAATAACACCAGTATTATCTCCCTGATTGCCTCCCCTCCTCTAGCAGATAGGACTTGAACTCAGACCTCCTGGCTGAAAGGTAGGGACACCACCAATGTGCTACAACTGTCCTTTATGTGTATATTTATGTAATTGTTGGAAAGTCACAAGCAAGGGACCATATGTGTGATGAAGTTTGAAATCAGGGAATGAATTGGAGTTGGGAGTCCAAAGACAAGAAAGATGGAAGGAGAGAACACACAAGCAACTTAGCATTGAGGTTTAATCTGAATACAAAGGTTTCTCATGGTTGATGTTGGAAATATGAGGGATGAGAAGGAGTTTGGGTAGAACATGCATAATATTGTATTGGATGTGAGCAGTAAACATATCGATAAAACAAAGATGAACAAGGTGTGTTTACACTCTACATTTTACACTGTAGCTGCAACAAAAATTGCCTGTCTTATAAATAACCACTACACTATTTTTGTAGATTATTAACACTTCTGTTTTTATAGAATTTCTGTACATTTCAGTTTGTAGTTTCTGCTTCTTTCTCCAGGCATTGACAGTGAACTGAACGCTTTATTTTGTACATGTTAAATTCTGTGCTGGTTTAATAATTCTTAGTGTGAGACTATGTACAACAGGGAATAAACTGAGCTTCAGCAGCAAAAATTGAGACAATTTAAGGCAGCTTTAATGCATCACAAACTTGTGTCATTAAGCCTTAAGCTTAAAATTCAAATGAGGAAAGATTTAAGTTGGTTCAAGTGGATCATTTACACTAGCATTAATGCAGGGGCCAAATGACCTCTTTTTCTGCCCTATACCCCTTGTGAGGACTGCAGCCCTTAGGCGTGAGAGCATGTGACTGAGTTTTATGTATCACTTGAAAATCCAAAATATCATGGAATATCTTTCATGATTTGATGGGGATTGGGAAGGTAGTGGTGGCATGAGAATAGTGAGTAGACCATTGGGGTAAGTAAAAGTATTTCAGGGTGAAGCCCAATGAAGGAGAAGGATGCTTGTAATTTAATGACCCTGGTGGACGTGTTCAAGATTAGAAGATTTTGTTGGGAATGTTCAGGGTTCGGAAAAAGTGAGGACTGCAGATGCTGGAGGTCAGAGTCGAAATGTGTGCTGCTGGAGAAACACAGCTGGTCTGGCAGCATCCGAGGAGCAGGAGAGTCAATATTTTGAGAAGAAGCTTCCTGATTCCTGATGAAGAGCTCGTGTTCAAAACGTCTCTCCTGCTCCTCGGATGCTGCCTGACCGGCCGTGCTTTTCCAGCACCACGCTTTTCAACAATGCTCAGGATTAGAAAATATTGGGGGACTGTTCTGCATTAGTATATGCTAGAGGTCTTCAGAGTATTTGAGAAGATTTGTAGCTCGGGTTGTGGATGAAGTTATCGACTTGCTCAGTGAGCTGGAAAGTTTGTTTGCAGACATTTTGTCACCATGCTAGGTAATATCATCAACAAGCCTCCGGTGAAACGTTGGCGTTCTGTCCCGCTTGCTACTTGTGTGTCTGGGTCTTCTGGGTTTGGTAGTTTCATTTCCGGTTTTGTTGCTGACACCACCAACCCCAGCAGACCCAGACACAGAAATAGTAGATGGGACAGAACACCAACATTTCACTGGAGGCTCATTGATGATGTTACCTAGCATGGTGAAAAAACATCTGTGAACAAACTAACCAGCTCAGCGAGCAAGTCAACAACCTCATACTAGAGATCTGTTCAGGATTAGATGGTGCTAGAGATCTGTTCAGGATTATAAGATGCCTTTGTAGTGTAGTTAAATCAACCGTGCTGCGAAGAAGGGAGTTCTAGGAGTTTGACCCACTCGTGATGAAGGAATACTGATCTAATTCCAAGTCAGTTTGGTGTGTCGCAAGGAAGGGAACTCGGGCCTGGAATGTTCCATCATACTCCTGGCATTAGGGTGCCAGGCAGTTAGGATGGCAGGTAAGTGCTGAAGTCGTTAGGGAGCATTAGTTGGAGGTGGGGAAGAATGTCAGTGACAGTGGTCAATGATGAGTGGGAGGCTGGTGTAGCTGGTGTCAGGCTGAGCAGCAGTGAGGTTGTGGGAAAGTCAGAACAGGGGGTGGTGTTCACATGTTATGTCCCGCAGTGGTGGGGGCAAAGGTGTGGTTGTTTTGGAAATGTGTTGGTCTATATAGTCAGGCAGAGGGGATTTGATTTTCAGTAGTCCAAGGGGGTATAAGGAGTCTGGGGAGGTGTATTTGTGGATGTGTGCAGTAATTGGGGTTAAGTTAGACTAGGTTTTTGAGTGACTATTAGCTTAATGAAAGCAGAACGCCCTAAATTCTCTGACATTAAGGGTGTATCTGGTAGGTTCTGAATACAAAGTAGTTGCTCGTCAGAAGCTTCCCTTTCCCGGGTAAATCCCATAAAGTCTGCTGTCTGGTATTCTGTAGGATCTTGATACTGCACTGCTGAAATAACTAGCTGCCCATTGGAACATCTGGGCCTACGTTCTCACTCATTTCCTTTATAACCCTCAGATGGAAACCATCTGAACCTGATGCTCTGTCCCTGTATACTGTAATTATTGTTCTCACTGCTGTTGTTTAGTTTATTTTAATTTTTATTGAGTTCAGATTCAACACTAGTTGGGATGTGCGACATGCTGACCTCTTCTTCTTGTGTAAATACTGATGTACTGTGAGTAGTTACAATGAAAGCATCACCGTTATCCGATTTTAAGAAAGCCAAATGCCTCCGCTTCTGTCTAAGATGATTGTAATATCAATTTTTGTTGATTTTGATGTTCCTTTTAAGTTTCTTTTTATATTCCCTTTTGTAGCTCTGATAGAAATCTGTTTTATGTGTCTTTCTCATTTGCCAGGATCTGCGTTTTTTTGTTTTGTTGCATTTTTATGCGTTCTTTGCCTTTTAGTGTAACCTGTCCCTTGCTCCTTTAATTGTGCAAACTATCATTCTTAGTAAATAGAGCTGTTGCCTCTTAGGAGTTTAAATAGGCTCTGTATCAGGTTAAGTCCTGTTTTAAATACCTCCTACTGACATTCTGTCATTTTACCCATTAATAGATTTGTATAGCTGACTGTTTACTTCACCCGAGGAGCAGGAAAATCGATGGTTCAGGCAAAGGATTCCCAATGAAGGGCTTTTGCCTGAAATGTTGATTTTCCTGCTCCTCGGATGCTGCCTGACCTGCTGTGCTTTTCCAGCACCACTCTAATCTTGACTCTGATCTCCAGCATCTGCAGTCCTCACCTTCACCCTGTTTACTTCACCTGATGAAGGAGCAGTGCCCTGAAAGCTTGTGATTTTAAATAAACCTATTGGACTGTAACCTGAAGCCATGTGATTTCTGACTCTATTACATAGAACATAGTGCAGTACAGGCCCTTCGGCCCTCGATGTTGTGCCAACCTGTCATACCAATCTGAAGCCCATCTAACCTACACTATTCCATGTACATCCATATGCTTGTCCAATGTCGACTTAAATATACTTAAAGTTGGCAAATCTACTACCGTTGCAGGCAAAGCTTTCCATGCCCTTACTACTCTCTGAGTAAAGAAACTACCTCTGACATCTGTCCTATATCTATCACCCCTCAATTTAAAGCTATGCCCCCTCATGCTTGCCATCACCATTCTTGGCAAAAGGCTCTCCCTGTCTACCCTATCTAACCCTCTGATTATCTTATATGTCTCTATTAATTCAACCTTCCTCTCTCCAATGAAAACAGCCTCAAGTCCCTCAGCCTTTCCTCGTAAGACCTTCCCTCCATACCAGGCAACATCCTAGTAAATCTTCTCTGCACTCTTTCCAAAGCTTCCACATCCTTCTTATAATGCGGTGACCAGAACTGTACACAATACTCCAAGTGTGGCCGCACCAGAGTTTTGTACAGCTGTAGCATAACCTCATGGTTCCGGAACTCGATCCCTCTATTAATAAAAGCTAAAACACTGTATGCCTTCTTAACAATATTGAAGTCAGACTCAGAATTTTGGTAGCTCTTTCATATATCTCCCTTTCAAAATCTAAATTGAATTTAATTAAATAATGGTTGTGATTCAACCAAGGCTCATACAACTGTGAGCTAGATCTGGCTCATTCCTGGTGACTGAAACTAATTTCTGACGGTGTGGGAACCTGTGTTGACATACATTACTGGCATTTCTTACTCACTTTCGTTTATTAACAACGGATGTATCAGTCCTCATTGTAGATTGCAATCAGCATGAACATGGGTTTTTATTACAAATTACTGACAGTTGTAAGTGTTGGTCATTACTGTACATCACAGACACTGTAAACACGAGTCATTAGAAAAATTAAGCTCAGTGGGAGTATGGGTTCTCCCTGTACATTAGAACTGTGTTGGTCCTGAAGGTAGATTACTCACTGTGTGAATATCAGTACTTATTTTAATTACTGACTGTGTGAGTAATGAATCTTACCCTAAATCTGAGTGCAAGGAATTAACTTCCATGAATCATTTCTACAAAGAGAAAAGAACACAGTCCAGATTTGAACTTTCAAAATGTACAGCCAGATCCTTCAGAGAGGCTGTTGACAGTGTATTGCTGGAAAAGCACAGCAGGTCAGGCAGCATCTGAGGAGCAGGAGAATCGACGTTTCAGGCATTAGCCCTTCATCAGGAATGGCATCAGTTCCTGATGCAGGGCTTATGCCCGAATCGTTGATTCTCCTGCTCCTTGGATGCTGCCTGACCTGCTGTGCTTTTCCAGCACCACACTCTCGACTCTGATCTCCAGCATCTGCGGTCCTCACTTTCTCCTTCAGAGAAAGCAGTCCTGAAATTCTTAGTTGCCCAGAGAGTGATGTGAGAATGGAAATGACTGCCACAGGTAATGGCTGAGGTAAATAGCTAAGCGCACAAACAATAGTGTGAACCGGGAAGAGGTCATCTGGAGCTGAGACTCTCACTGAGACTTTCACCAAAGACTCTCACTGATGATGTTACCTAGTATGGTGGTGAAATGTTTGGAAACGAATCTTGCAGCTCAGCGAGCTAAACTTATATACAGAGCAGCTTAAAATCAGTATTTCCTCTGAAGTGCCTATGACTGTTTATATGGATATTCCAGTGTAATAAGCATTTATGAGGAGGTGATGGCCTAGAGGTGTTATTGTTGGACTGTTAATCCAGAGACCCAGATAATTTCTGGATATCTGGGTTCAAATCCTACTGTCACAGTTGGATTCAGTTTTTAAAAATCTGGAATTATGAGTCTAATATTGACCATAAATCCATTGTTGACTATTGGAAAAAACTCATCGGGTTCACTAATATCATTTACTGAAGGAAACTGCCATTCTTATCTGGTCTGGATTATATGTGACTCCAGGCCCACAGCATTGTGGTTGACTCTTAACTGCCCTGTGTGATGGGCAATAATAAAATATAGCACAGGAACAAGCCCTTTTGTCCACCAAGCCTGTGCCGATTCCTAATCCTTAGTTAGATCTGCTGCTTATTGCCCATACACAGTTTCTAACCCTCTGTTCGCCTCCTGTTCATGTGATTATCAAGGTACACTTTAAGGTGCCTGCTTCCACCAACTCCATCAACAGGGTGTTCCTGGCACCCATCACCCTCTGTGTAAAAAAAAGTTTCTGCGCATTTTTCCTCTAACTTTCCCCCTCTCACGTGATTCTGTCCCTTCTTGCAGCTGAATTTTCCACCTTGGGAAAAATCCTCTGACTATCTATGCCTCTCATAATTTTGTAGACCTCTATTAAGTTGCCCTACAGCGTCTGAATTTCCTGTGAATGTAATCCAAGTTTATCCAAGCTCTCCTCATAACCAAAACCATTCAGACCCATAAGATAGTCTGCCCAAATCCAGGTATTAATTTGAGTGAAACTTCTTTGAACTGCCTCTCATGCATTTATATCACTTCCCAAATAAGGAGACCAGTATACAGTACTCCAGATATGGTATTGCCAGTAGTCAGTAGGGTTGTTGCATAACCTTCCTAATTTTATTTTAATTTCCCTTACTATGCACAATAACACTCTGCTTGCTTTCCTGATAACTTGATGTACCTGCAGATTAATCTTTTATAATTCATGCACTCAGACACCCAGGTCCCCCTGCATCACTGAACTCTGTAATCGCCTACCATTTACACTTCCTGCCAAAGTGGACTTTCCACACTATACTCCACCTGCCAGAACTTCACCCACCCACTCATCTATATTGCTTGTAGCTCCCCATAACTGACTATGCTGATTGAGCCAGCAACACCCTCATGCTGTCAATGAATTTTAAAAAAAACTATTGAATCTTTCAGTGCTATGTTACCCAAGTCTATTTCTGATGGGAGCTAATATAAGTACTTCCTCATTAGGTCAAATATCCTGCTGAAAACAAAAGCCCACACACATTGGCAGACCATGTCTATCAAAGCTTTGGGAATATTTACTGTAAATACCCTCATGAACAATCCTCAGATGATGTGTATTTGTAGGGTACGACCTAATGCACTACAGCAGGAGTACAAAGATCCCAAACCCTTATGATTTATCCAACTACCTTCCCTTAAACACATACATTTCATACACCAGGGAGAAAATGTTCATTCTGGAAAGTTTGATTCACTTGATTCTCCCCCAGAAACTCAATGACCAACTATCTGAACAAGTTGCTAGAGAGTGCTAGGTTCGTAGACACGGTACTCCATTAACTTGCAACATAACAATGGTGCCTGCTCCACTTTCAATTCATCTGTTACTCAAACCTTCATTCAGGCCTTTGTCACTTGTAGGTCCAGTAGTTCCAATGTCCTGTTGACTATCCTTGCATCCTGACTTCATTCAGCGTCTTTCTTTCTATATTCTAACTTGCATCAACTCCCATTCACTGATAATTCCTGGGTTCATTGACTTCCTGATCTTCCAGTGACTGGATTTAGAGTTAAAAATTGCACAGGTTATAATCCAGGTTTTATTTCCAGGAGGAAGTGAGGGCTGGAGATCAGAGTCAAAAAGTGTGGTGCTGGAAAAGCACAGCAGGTCAGGCAGCATCCAAGGAGCAGGAGTGTCGACATTTCAAGAATAAGGTCTTCATCAGGAATGTGGGGGTGGCCCAAGGGGGGTGAGAGACAAATGGGAGGGGGTGGGGCTAGGGGAAAGGGATCTGGGACTGCAATAGGTGCATGAAGATGGGGTGAGAGGGTGATGATGATAGGTCAGAGCAGAGGGTAGAGTGGATAGGTGGGAAGGAAGATGGACAGGACAATTCAAGAGGGTGGTGCCAAATTGGAAGGTTGGTTCTTTCAGATACATTCTATCTTGCTCAAAAAACACACAATCTGCAGACAATCAATCCATGTAATATTTTATAAATTACTACTTCGGAAATAGAACCAGTCTGACTCAAGACTGGAATACAGACAACTCTATCGTCACACCTTTAAGGTATTGTCTGAGCTAAGATGTCACCTTTTGTTATAAAACCTTAAGTTATCTCAAGAAGGTCACTTAAAAGAATTTCTAGGATTTACATATTACTGAACAAAAATCTGCAACCCATTCTAAAAGATACAAGACTCAACAACAATCCAGATGAGTTTATTATATAATTTCAGTTGAATGACACTGTAATCTTTTGCTATAAATTCTGCTTCTTATGATCTTATGCTTCACAGCCACCTGATGAAGGAGCAGTGCTCCGAAAGCTAGTGCTTCCAAATAAACCTGTTGGACTATAACGTGACGTTGTGTGATTTTTAACTTTGTCCACCCCAGTCTAACACCAGCACCTCCACATCATGGATTTAGAGCCGTAGAATCATACCGCATGGAAACAGACCCTTCAGCCCAACTAGTCCACACTGACCATGTTCCCAAACTAAATTGTTCCATCTGCCTCACTTTGGCCCATATCCCTCCAAACCCTGCCAGTTCATGAACTTATCCAAATTTCTTTTAAATGTTGTAACTGTGCCTGCATCCATCACTTTCTCTGGCTGTTCATTCCACACATGAATCATGGTCTGTGTAAAATAGTTGCCCCTCGTCCTTTTTAAATCTTCCTCCTCGCACCTTAAAATATGCCTCCTAGTTTTGAATTCCCCCACCTGAGGGAGAAGACCCTTGTTATTAATTTTATTTATGTCCTTCATGGTTTTATAAACTTCTATATTTCAATATCATCACTGTTACTTTCAGATCTCTGCATGGTTTCACCCCCTCCCTAATGCTGTAACCTCTTTCAGCACTGTAACTGTATGTAAGCTCTGTGTTGTTTCAACTCTGACCTCTTGGCAACCACCATTGTCTTTGGCTGTCTAGAGCTGGAATTTACCTCTTGAAGCATCTCTAACTCTCAACAAAAAAAGGGCACCTTCATTGGCATCTTCCAAACCTACTACATCTACCAACTACAAAGAAAGCAGATATGTGAGAACATCAGCATCTGCAACTTCTCCTACGAGCCACTAACTATCCTGACCCGGAAATATATCACCATTCCTTCAGTGTCACTGGGTCAAAATCCTTGAACTCCCACCCTAATGATACTGTGGGTTACCTACAGCAAATGAACTGCAGCAGTTCAAGAACATATCTCACCACCAATGTCTTTGACGCAACTAGGGATGGGTAATAAATACTGGCCCAGCCACATCCCATGAACAAATATTTATTATAAAATCTTTTATTTATTCTTTTATCTAAAACTCTTTATGTGGCTTGGTGTCAAATTTAATTTGATAACACTCCTGTGAAGTTTCTTGGGTTGCTTTACTGAGATAAAAACACCAAATTTGTCATTGTTATTGAAGGTTTAATTTGTACTCTAGGAGGATAAGATTAAACAGGCTGAATGGCCTTTTCAATCTGAGGCCCTTGAGAACTATGACTATCCTCCCAGTGAGCAGTTTCAACCTGAACTGTTCTGACTGTAATGCGTATAACCAATCGTAGGGGACCTTTGTATAATCTACAACGTTTCACACCTCTTTCCAACTCATGTACCTCAATTAGCAGGCTAATAAAATCCTTCAGCTGCCTCTTTATGAAAATAACACAGCAGATCTGTGCTTTGAAGTGCCTACTGTTTCTACAAGTGAGCAAGTAGTTAACATTTTTAGGTGATAACTGGACTGTCAATCAGTGTAAAGTGAGTGGGTTAAATACTTCTGCTGAGATTATGGTAAGAATGTGGTAATCTAAGAGTCCTTAGATGCTGGGAAAATCCAAGAGTTTTGGAAAACTGCTAACTTCAAAAAGGGAGGGAAACGTGAAAACGGCTAGTTAACTAAGCATCTATCGTTAGGAAAATGTTAGAGACAATGCTGAAGGATGTATTTGATGAGCATTTGGAAATAATAATATAACCGAGCAGACTCAGCATGGCTTCATGAAGAGGACATCATGCCTGACAAATTATTCTAATCCTTTGAGGAGGTAACAAACAGGATAGATAAAGGAGAAGCAGTCGATGTAATATATTTGGATTTTCAAAAGGCATTCAGTATGGTAATATGACATGCATATAAGATAAGTACTATAGGGAGAGGCTGAACAGGCTGGGGCTGTTTTCCCTGGAGCGTTGGAAGTTGAGGGGTGACCTTATAGAGGTTTACAAAATCATGAGGATAGGATAAACAGACAAAGTCTTTTCCCTGGGGTTGGGAAGTCCAGAACTAGAGGGCATAGGTTTAGGGTGAGAGGGGAAAGATATAAAAGAGACTTAAGGGGCAACTTTTTCACACAGAGGGTGGTACGGGTATGGAATGAGCTGCCAGAAGAAGTGGTGGAGGCTGGTACAATTGCAACATTTAAGAGGCATTTGGATGGGTATATGAATAGGAAGGGTTTGGAGGGATATGGGCTGGGTGCTGGCAGGTGGGACTAGATTGGGTTGAGATATCTGGTCGGCATGGACGGGTTGGACCGAAGGGTCTATTTCCATGCTGTACATCTCTATGACTCTATGACTCTAATATATTATCATAGAGAGAGGATTGGCCAGCTAATACAAATCAGAGAGTTGGGTTATGGGGAGCTTTGTCATAATAGCAACCTGTAACTACAGGAGTACTGTAGGGATCAGTGCTGAGGCCATACATGTTTACAATATATATTAATGATTCATATGAAGGAAGTGAATATTATAGAACCAAGTTACAGATGACACGACAGTAGTTGGGAAGGCAAGTGGTTAGGATGACACAAAGAGTCTGCAGAGGGATCCAGACAGGTTAGGTGAATGGCAAAAACTTGGCAGTTAGAAAATATGAGATCATACAGTTTGGCAGGAAGCTAGCAGAGCTGAATATTATCTAGATGGAGAGAAATTGCAGAAAACCGCAATACAGAGGGATTTGGGGAATTTTGTCTATAAATCACAAAAAAAGCATCTAAATTCAATGAGTATTTGGAAAGAAAATGGAGTATAAAAGTAAATAAGTTTTGTTAAAACCATACCAGACACTAGTCAAACTGCAGCTAGAATATCGTGAGCAGTTTTGGGCCCCTTATCTAGGGTATGACATGCTGGCATTAGGTGCAGCCCAGAGAAGGTTCACCAGGTTTATTTTGGGTAGGAAAGGTTAAATTGGGCCTGTGCTCATTAGAATTTACAAGAATGAGAAGTGATCTTACTGAAACATACAAGGCTCTTTGAAGAATTGACAGAGGAGAAGTTTCCCCTTGTGGGAGCATCGAGGACCAAAGGATATCATTTCAGAGTAATGGGATGCCAAACTGAGATAGAGGTGAGGAGGAAGTTTCTTTCTTGGGTAGAATGAACAATTGGGATAGAATCAGAGAATCCCTACAATGTGGAAACAGGCCCTTTGGCTCAACGAGTCCATACTGACCCTCCAAAGAATAATCTGCCCAAACCCATTCCCCTACTGTATATTTACCCCTGACTAATGCACCTAATACTATTGGGCAATTTCCCATGGCCAATTCACCTAAGCTGCACATCTTCAGCTTGTGGGAAGAAACCCAAGCAGACACGGGGAGAATATGCAAACTCCACACAGTCAGTCGCCCGAGGCTGGAATCGAACCCGGGTCTCTGGCGCTATGAAGCAGCAGTGTTAACGACTGAGCCAGGAAAGTGAATCTGTGGAATTCTTTACTGCAGAGGGTTATCATGGCTGGGTCATTGAGTATATTCAAGGCTGAGATAAACAGATTTTTAATCGGTAAGGAAATCAAGGGTTATGGGGAAAAGGCAGGGAAGTGGAGTTGAGGATGATCAGATTAGCCAAGATCTCATTGGATGGAGGAACAGACTCAATGAGCTGGATGGCCTGTTTCTACTCATATGTCTTAAGGTCTTTCATGACTGTCTAACCATTTTTCTTCAGTCACCATGTGGTTTCCAACATTACAACAGGGCTACGCTTGAACTAAAACAAACTAGCTCATTCTCAGGTTGTGACAGAGGCAATATAAATGCAAGATCGTTCTTTCATTCTCTCTGTGACAATTTGTATGAACAATATTCTCTGTCATGTAACTAATAAGCACCAACTCCACCCAATCTGCCCGCAGTAACCCCTTGCTGGTGTCCAAAAGCAACAGACAAATGTTCCATTTCAGCAGCCAATAGAGAGACATTTGAAATGATATCTAGACAATTCATCAAAAGCCGCTCCTATCTCCAGTGATTTTTCCAAGAAAGGAAATTCCTCCTCATCTCTGTCTGCATTTGGCATCCCTTTGCTGTAAAATGATGTCCACAAGGGGAACAAAACCTCTCACCTGTCAATTCCTCTCTGAATCTTGTGTGTTTCATTAAGATCATTTCTCATTGGTCTGAATTCCAACAAGTACATTCCCAACTTAATCTCTCCTGATAAGGCAGTCCCTCCATACCCAGAGTCCGCCTGGTGAACCTTCTCTGGACTGCCACTAATGCTCGTTGTTTGTGGAGAGTAAAATGATTGACAGACCAGTAAGAACAGTAGGTCAGCAAGGGTTTGGCTGGTACCATCTCAGGCATGAGGTTACTGAAGGAGGTGAGGGAGATGCCCTTTTCAGATGGTTGGACGTACTGTGGGAGCCCTATGTCGGCTGCTTCCTACCATCTGTGTCTTGGCTCTGCTGTACATGGGGCCACATTCTCATCCAACAGCCTCTGAACTGTTATTAACTACCAAAGAGGATGTGAACCATAAACTTGACTCCATCATCTTACCTTCTCTGAAGTGATTTTCAAATTGGCAGGTTGTAACGAGGGAGTACCACAAAATGTGTGCTGGGAGCCCAGCTATTTGCAATATATATTAATGATTTGGATGAGGAAACAAAATGTAACATCTCAAAGTTTGCAGGCGATACCAAGTTGATTGGGAGGGTGAACTGTGAGAAGGATGCAGAAAACCAGGGAATTAGATGGTGATAGCTTGAAAAATGTCCAGATTACAGAGGAGGAGGTGCTGGAGGTCTTGAAATGCATAAAATGGATAAACCCCCAGGACCTGATCTGGTGTACCCTAGAACTCTGTGGGAAGCTGGGCAAGTGATTGCTGGATCTCTTGCTGAGATATTTGTATCATCGATAGTTACAGGTGAGGTGCTGGAAGACTGGAGGTTGGCTAACGTGGTGCCACTGTTTAAGAAGGGTGGTAAAGACAAGCCAGGAAAGTATAGAACAGTGAGCCTGACATTGGTGATGGGCAAGTTGTTGGAGGGAATCCTAAGGGACAGGATGTACATGTATTTGGAAAGACAAGGACTGATTAGAGATGGTCAACATGGCTTTGTGCGTGGGAAATCATGTCTTACAAAGTTGATTGAGTTTCTTTGAAGAAGTAACAAAGAGGATTGATGAAGGCACAGCGGAAGATGTGATCTATATGGACTTCAGTAAGGCGTTCGACAAGGTTCCTCATGGGAAACTGGTTAGCAAGGTTAGAGCTCACGGAATACAGTGACAACTAGTCATTTGGATACAGAACTGGCTCAAAGGTAGAAGACAGGGGGTGGTGGTGGAGGGTTGTTTTTCAGACTGGAGGCCTGTGACCAGTGGAGTGCCACAAGGATCGGTGCTGGGTCCTCTACTTTTTGTCATTTACATAAATTATTTGGATGTGAGCTTAAGAGGTATAGTTAGTAAGTTTGCAGATGACACCAAAATTGGAGGTGTAGTAGACAGTGAAGAAGGTTAACTCAGATTACCAGAGGATCTTGATCAGATGAGCCAATGGGCTGAGATGTGGCAGATGGAGTTTAATTCAGATAAATGCGAGGTGCTGCATTTTGGAAAAGCAAACCTGAACAGGACTTATACACTTAATGGTAAGGTCCTTGGGAGTGTTGCTGAACAAAGAGACCTTGGAGTGCAGGTTCATAGCTCTTTGGAAGTAGAGTCGCAGGTAGATAGGATAGTGAAGAAGGCGTTTGATATGTTTTCCTTTATTGGCCAGAGTATTGAGTACAGGAGTTGGGAGGTCATGTTGCAGCTGTACAAAACATTGGTTAGGCCACTGTTGGAATATTACGTGCAATTCTAGTCTCCTTCCTATTGGAAGGATGTTGTGAAACCTGAAAGGGTTCAGAAAAGATTTACAAGGATGTTGCCAAGGTTGGAGGATTTGAGCTACAGGGAGAGGTTGAACAGGCTGGAGCTGTTTTCCCCGGAGCATTGGAGGGTGAGGGGTTACCTTGTGGAGGTTTATAAAATCATGAGGGGCATGGATAGGGTAATTAGACAAAGTCTTATCTCTGGTGTGGAGGAGTCTAGAACTAGAGGGCATAGGTTTAGGGTGAGAGGGGAAAGATATAAAAGAGACATAAGGGGCACTTTTTGATGCAGAGGGTGGTGCATGTGTGGAATGAGCTGCCAGAGGAAGTGGTGGAGGCTGGTACAATTGCAACATTTAAAAGGCATCTGGATGGGTATATTATTAGGAAGGGTTTGGAGAGTTATGGGCCAGGTGCTGGCCAGTGGGACTAGATTGGGTTGGGATATCTGGTTGGCATGAACGGGTTGGACCGAAGGGTCTGTTTCCGTGCTTTACATCTCTATGGTTCTATGATCTGGACAGGTTGGGTGAGTGGGAAAGTTAATGGCGGATGCAGTATAATTTGGCAAAGTTATTCACTTTGGAAGCATAAACAAAAATACAGATTACTACCTGAATGACTGTAAATTGGGAGAGGGGAGTGGGCAGCAGGACCTGGGTGTCCTTGTGCACCAATCAATGAAGGTAGGTATGCAGGTGCAGCATGCGGTAAAGATGGTCAATGGTATGTTGGCCTTCATTGTGAGAGGTTTCAAGTTCAGGAGCAGGGATGTGTTACAGTTATTCAGGGTCTTGGTGAGGCCACACCAAGAATATTGTGGGCAGTTTTGGTCTCCTTTTCTAGGGAAGGATGCTCTTGCTCTTGAGGGAGTGCAGCGAGGGTTCCCCAGGCTGATTCTGGGGATGGTGGGACTGACGAATGAGGAGAGATTCACTAGGTTAGGATTGTTTTTGCTGGAGTTCAGATGAATGAGGGGAGGGTATCTCAAGAGACTTATAAAATTTTAACAGGACCAGACAGGGTAGATACAGGGAGGATGTTCCCGATGGTGGGTGCGTCGAGAACCAGGGGTTATAACCTGAGGATTTGGGGTGGACCATTTAGGATGGAGATGAGGAGACATTTCTTTACTCAAAGAATGGGTGAGCCTGTGGAATTCTTTACCACAGGAAGGAGTTGATGCCAAAACATTGAATGCATTCAAGAGGCAGCTAGATATAGCACTTGTGATGAATGTGGTCAAAGGTTATGTGGAGAAAGCAGGATTAGGATATTGAGTTGGACAATCAGCCATGATCGTGATGAATGCAGGAGCAAGCCTCTTGGAGGGCTGAATGGCCTCTTCCTGCTCCTATCTTCTATGTTCCTTTTAATAATCACGAGGCCATGCCTCTGAATAAGGCCATATTGTGAGTTCGCTGCTTCCACTTGGTTTCAATGTTTTCGTAACCTTGCCCCATCCACTCTGTAACCTCCTCCAGATTCATAAGCTCTTCACTCTCTGCCTCTTACACCATCCTCTGACTTTAGTCACTTCATGATTACCTTCAACCACTAAGCCCATAGGCTCTGAAATTTCCTTCCTGCAGCTCCCCAGCTACCTTTTAGCTCACCCCTCTAGCCCTCAACCCCTCTGTCAGTACTGCTTCAGTTGGTGCCTGTAACTCACAAGGTTCTAGGTTCAAGTTCTACTTCAGATCTTCAGCACAAAACTCCCAAATGTCACCAACGCTACTTAGACAGCACCTTCCAAGCCACGACCACTTCCATCTAGGGCAGCAGGTACATGGGAACACCCACTCCCTGCAAGTTCACCTCTAAGCCACTCACCATTCTGACTTGGAAATATATCGACGTTCCTTCACTGTCGCTGGGACAAGATCCTGGAAGTCCCTCCCCAAGGGCATTGTGGGTCAACCCACAGCAGGTGGACTGCAGCAGTTCAAAAACGGAGGCCATCACCACCTTCTCGGGGTAGCTCGGGACGGGCAATGAATGCGGACACAGTCAACTATGCCTATATCCCACAAGTGAATAAAACGTACTTAAGTGCAGCAGTAAGGGAATGCTGCCTGGTTAGAGCCGCTGTCTTTCAATTGAGCCACAACACCAAGGTCCCATCTGACTGTTTAGATGGAAGTGAAATTCCCACAGTATTACTTATCACCTCAGTGTGTGTGGGAACGAGATTGCTGCATTATAACAACATGAGAAAAATACTTTATTGCCTATAAACGACTTGAGTTGGCCGTGAGAAAGCACTACATAAAACTAAGCTTTTCTTACCTCCAAACATATAGCAAAGTCTAAGCGTATGCTATCAGCCATTTAGGACTGAGCTGAGGAGAAAGCTCTTCATTCAGGGAGCAGTGATCCTGTGGAAATCTCTGTCATAGAAAGTAGTTGAGGCCAAAACAATAATGTTTTCAACAAAGAATTGGAAATAGTTCTTAGGGCTAAAGAGATCAAAAGGCATAGGGAGGAAACAAGAACAGGGTGCTGAGTTAGATGATCAGCCACAATCATATTGACTGAGGAATTGGATTAAAGGGCTGAATGGCCTCCTCCAGGTCCTATTTTCTATGTTTCTAAGTTTCTGTCCTTTGACTGGTTTTCAATACTGCTCCTAATACCTGCTCTGTGGCTCAATGTCAATACTTTTCCTCATTGTCACTCATAAGAAGTGTTTTAAAACATGTATACTAAAGGCACTATTTAAATGCAGCTATTGGCATTCTTGCATTATTAGTGCCATTTAAACATCCTCTCACTGTTGACTTCAACTGAATGTTGTAACAATGTATAAAAACTAAAAGGAATTTTAGTTATAAGTGAGCAGGTAAGGCATAAAGAATATACCTTATACTATTGCAAGCGTCTTGTGTGGATCTACAGATAGAGTAATAGTCATACATCCATGGTGGTACTTCTGCTGTGAGGTAAGAGATGGTGTTATGACATCACATAGAAGATACATCCCATAACTGGTACTAATATTTACAGAGAGGGTTATTGCTTCAGTGATGGAAATAAATGTACATTTCCTTATGCATTTCTGAGAAGAGAGACAGGAGATAACAGAAGCCTGAACATGCGTACCCGGTAGGTTCTGGGACAGCTTCTTCCTGGCAATCATTAGACTATTGCGTAGACTCTCTAGCCTCAAATAATGCTGATTTTGCTAATGGTGATCTCTCTTGTAGGCCCTGTGCAATATTACTTGTACACCTCTGTCTAAATCTTTTGCTCGGTACATCCTTGCTTACTATGATCTGCTTGTACTGCTCGTAAACAAATCTTTCCACTGTACTTCGGTACACAAGGCAATAAATAAATCAATCAATAGTTCTGAAGGCTTCTGACCCATATTCATCAGGACAAATGCAAGAATGCCAAATTTCAAACAATCACAACAATTTGTACCATGGAAGAAAAGGGTGCTGATTGGCTGACAAGCTGATATTGATTAGCTGAGGCAATGACATGGACAAAGCAACAATTAACTATAAGCTCCTGGATAATTCAAAACCCAGAGCTTAGTGACATGTCATTTTAAAGTTAGTCATGATCAATGAGCTGGAGTTAAGTAATAGCCTAACAGAATATTAACAATTATCTAACAGTAATCAAATATGATTGAATTTCAGCATAGTGTTTCAAGGAAAGAAACTTGTTCATATTTTAGATTTCAGCCAGGTTTGTACTATTCCAGAAAGCTAAGTGGAGGAAGGATAAATCTGGAGCCAATCTTTTTGCACATTTGTAAGCATTTATTTTTATGGCGAAATACAAACATAGAACTTGCCACTGAACAACACTTACATTAAGGGAGAAATCAGAGTTAATGTCTTGGGTCAAGTGACCCTGTTCAGGTCTGAGGAAAGGTCACTTGACCAAGACGTTAACTCTGATTTCTATCCTTAGATGCTGCCAGACCTGCTGAGTTTCTCCAGCAATTTCTGTTTTTGTTTCTGATTTACAGCATCCGCAGTCATTTTAGTTCATAGGATCCCTGCAGTATGGATTCAGGCCATTTGGCCCTTTGTGTCCAGACTGACCTTCTAAAGAGTATCCCAGCCAAAGCCAACCCCCATCTGTAACCCTGCATTTCCCATGGCTAACCCTAGCAAATGCATCCCTGGACAGTTTGAATAATTTAGCATGGCCAATCCACCTAATCTGCACATCTTTGGACTGTAGAACAAAACCCATATAGATATGGGGCAAACTCTACACAGGCAGTCACCTGAGGGTGGAATTGAACCTGGTTCCCAGATGCTGTGAGGCACCGTGTCATAGTTTCATTCTATTCTGATATGTGGTGGCAAACATAAATCGGCAGCTAATACCCACCTTCTGCATGTAATTAATTGCAATATGAGTTCAATTAACAAATTTAACTTCAAAGTGATGAGGTAGAGACTGTCCAGTATAAACTGAACAAAACTGTGGGATAAAGACTCATAGTAATATTTGGATCTTGGCTTCTAAACAAGAGGAAAATTGACTTTACGTTTCAATTCTGTGGAAGGCCGGATGTGTCTTTTTTAAGGGTCCAAAGTTCCCTTTGAACAATGAGCTAAGAAAACATTATCTCCGAAGAAATTTTGTGACTTTTGATCAATTAACAGCAAGCGCTCTGGGGAAATAATTGTTGGAGTGTTTAAGAGGTTTTAGAATCCAGTGGGAGGGATGAAGAGAGAGGGGGGGATCCAGAAGCAGGTTCATTTCAGACAGGAGCAAGTCCCCACAGAGAGAAGATGTCCGAAGCAGCAGAGGAGCTGGCATTGGAATCATCACATCTGGGCAGAAGTCCTGAGCTACTTGGACGAAGATGAAAAACAAAAAACTGTGGAGATGTCAGGAAGGAAAATAATCAACAAAGCTGTGGAATACTTGACTTTGAGAAATCCATTTCAAATGGTAAGTTAGCAGCTTGTTTAAAACTACCAGGAAAAAACATTAGAAGAAAATAGCATCAAGTGAATGCAAAAATTAGCTAAAAAGAAACTAGATTACAATCTAACATGCTATGTGATTTATTTTTGTATAAGTCCATATAATATATACCAGAAGTTGGATTTATATTGAGTCAGATATCTGAAAGTTTATTAATAACTATGTAAACTAATATGATATTTCAGACTTACATATAGAGTCTCAATGATATGTTTTTGATTCCTGAAGAAGGGCTTATTCCCGAAACGTCGATTCTCCTGTTCCTTTGATGCTGCCTGACCTGCTGTGCTTTTCCAGCAACACATTTTTAAGCTCTCAATGATATGCTTAGTTAGGTTATTGTTATACATTACATACAAAGTTGAGTGGCTGATGAAGACCTCTTGTACCATGTGTCATGTGTAATAGCATGATGCAATCTAGCTGTCTTAACGGTATAGATCTCTTTCTGAGATCTCTGCAATAATACAACACAATGTGTTAGGTGAGCAAGGTGTGGAGACAGGGATAAATATAACTATAACTATTCAAGTATCTATAAGGTTTTTGCTGGGTAAAAGGCTTGAACCTTTCTTTCTTATATTTATAATGCGACTGTTTAAAATAGTTCTTTTATGGTATAGTAGAACTTGTATTTTGTCTGTGTTCCTATTAAAATACAGAAGCAGCCTCTTGCGAATGTGTTCAAAGACTGAACTTAAGGGTTAACAAATTGTAAATTGGAACTTACAGTCTATTGAAAGGCAACGTTCCTTGTAATTTGTTTGGTGCTGTGTGGATTGGCTTACAGAGGCACAAGCTATCCGTTGGCATGGCGATTGGTGTGTGCAAGGAGCAACCCAGCATCCACGTGGTTTAGAGGGAATATTGCAAGCTCGGTCTCTCTGTGGGAGCTGACTTGTCCAGTACAACCATCAGCTAGGATCATAACGCCTTAGCATTGGTAAAATAACAGGTGATTTGTGGGATGTGCTCAGTCAAGAATTTAATGAGGTGCAGAATCAACTGAAACTTTTCAGGAACAACAGCACTACTTGCCCATTAGGAGAGCCGTAGATGGCAGAAGAGTTAAGAGACAACAAACCTAACAAGCAACTAAACATGTTAAAAATAAAATAGTTTGGATCCTGATGGATGGAAAAAATGTGGAGAACAATATCAACATGAAAACGTTTACAATTATACCAGGATGAATAGTGTGGCCCGGAGTACAGTAATATCTGCTAACAATAATATTGTCAATAGGAACCAGAAAATGTGGAATAACCACTTTGCAGCGGTATTCACAACAGAAGAGGAGTTCAATATGCTGGGCATCTCCAAGGAAATGAACACTGAGTCAGAACAGGAACTCACCAAAATATATTTAACCAAAAAGACAGGAATGGAAAAAAGTACAGCATTAAAGACTGACAGATTCACAGGAGCAGATAGGTTCAATTCTAGGGTTTTCAGACTGAGAACATTGCATATGTCCTAACTATAGTTTTCCAAAGCTCTCTTAATTTGGGAACTGTTCCTTTCGATTGGACAATTCGAAGGACATCTAGTTGCAGTTGTTGAGTTAAGTGGGTATGACGTTCTACCTTATCAAGCAATTCCTGCACAAGGACCAGCTTCTCTCTGTATCAATAAATACAGCTCCCATGTTAACATGTTTAACTATACTAACTGTTAACCTGTGACTGTCTGTTCTGGCCGACTGCTTCAGTTTATTTTTCTGAATAATGAAGAAAGAGAGAGAGAGCTATCTCTAAAACATTCAAGCAATTTCTTAAGATGTTATGTGCTTATTAGACAAACCTTTTTGACACTATCTTAGGTGAGGTAGGTCTCCATATTCAACAATGAAGGATTTATGATTCATCATTTCTCATTGTTGATGTGGTGATTGGACCAGAGTTGGTCAGGGAGTTCTCATTGAGTATGAGTTCCCTGACTGAGGCTGTTACCTGGGCCAATCAGAGAGCCCTGGCTGACAGATATAAGCAGGTATCTCAGAGATTCTTCTCACTCTAGGGACTGGCTCTGATTGAGCTGGTCAGAGTCCATGTACTATGCACCTCAAAATAAAAGGTCACTTGGTGATGAGATACCAGCCTTCACACAGTTACTTCAGTTGAGGCGTTGTCACTTTCTAAGATCAGCTGAATATATCTCCGTCATAAGAGGAAGTCTTCACCTTTGATCACTGGGTAATGTTAGGATAGGTCTTTGGCTGTGAAGCTCCTTCATGGACAAAATGCCAACAGGTACCCATCCAATATTAGCTCTCACCATCATATCTTTCATGCCAGCTGGTCTGGAACTGGCTGGATTATTTTTTTCTGAAAGACCACAATCTCTAATTCCTGTCGGCATGCACGATTGACGGGAGTGAGAAATGGACTATTTGGCTGAGATGTCAGATGTCATTGGCAGCATGTTGCAAACCAGGAATTAGCACCTCCAGGACAGCAATGGGAGGAAAAAAAATCAGGAAAAATGTGTATTGTGAAAAGCGGGTGGGGGGTGGTGGCAGTAGGTAGTACTTATGGAATTTGCCGGGATATCTCGCAGCTGCTCGTAAGTTGAGGTGAGTGTTATTTCTTGAACTGATTGGCAAACAGCGCAAACTTGAGTGTTGGCGGAGAATGAAAATTCTAACTTTCAAGATATAGAAATAATAAAAAATTAGCCCAAATATTTCATTAAATCATATCCCAAACTGTTAGCTGTCAGTTTTGACTGAACAGAGAGGTAATGATGTGACTGTACTAACAGTGGACAGAATTTCTGGACACCTGAATAAATACTGTTGCAATTAAGGGTCACAAGATTTTGCCTTTTATATTAGCAGGAGATTAAAGTATAAAAACACAGCATTGACTAAGCACTGTTGTTACATTTGGACAGTAACTAGATTACATTGTTAAGGCTGCAGTAAAATCAGTTCCTGTCACAGGGGAAAAGGAAAGTAATGTTGCCACAGAATTTTAAGTACCCGTCAAAGTTATCAGGAATTTTCCCTTTTAACAATTTCTTGTGGAATGTTACAACCATATGAAGTTGTCTTTTCCTCTCACCCTTCCCCCAACTCCTGGGTTAAAAAAGAACAAGGATCTGAATATTGGAGTAGGCCATTCAGCCCCTTGAGTCTATCCTATGAACACACAAACTCCTGTCACTTATCTAAGCCTGTGTAGCTGATGCAAGCCATAACGTCACTTTGTGTGAATGTACCAGAGACGAAGAGAAAGCACTTGCATTCGTATGGCACCTTCTATTGCCTCAGGTTGTCCCAAAGTGTTTTAATGCCAGTGAAAACTCAGGGCCAATCTCAGCTGGGTCAGGTATGCTGCTAAAGTTAGTGACAGAAGTGAAAAATGTTCCACTGTATAGTGTTAATAAATTCACAAACACAAAGAAGTTATCAGTGGAAGCTCAGTCCCACAAAGTAACCAGAAGCACCTGGAAGAGGGAACAGCACATTGAGGTGTAGAAAGTTAAGAGGAGCTTAGAGAAGATTTGAGGAAACGGAAATTCACCCAGAGGGTGGCGGATACCTGGGACTCACTGCCTCGACAGGATGGTAGAGGCAGGACCCCTCAAAAAAATTAAGAACAGTTTAAATGAACACTCGAAACACCAGAGCACACAAAATTATGGGCCAAGTGCTGGGAATTGGGATTAGATTAGATGGGTGTTTGATGAACAGCATGGACACAATGTGCTGACAGGCCTCTTTTCATGCTGTAAAAACTCTAGGGCACTAATATTTTACCTTCTCTATGTCTTGGTAAGCAGAAAATGGCAGCTAAACGTATTTGTTCACAACAAACGGGTGGAATAACTTAATGAATCAGAGGTCTCGCTGTCTTCCACAGTGACATTTATTAACCAAAATGTTTAGCTTTGTGTGAAAGTATGAGTTAAGAGTGTTTAAATCCATCTCAGGAAGTAATAAGCCAGAACAGCAATGACATTGTGTCCCCATGATGCTAATTCTGCCCATTCAGAGCACTTTCTTGCTGATCAAGTTTGTAAATTAACAACAGCAAAGTAAGTTGAATCTCACATTGGGACCGTTGAGTGCTGTGTGGACCTTGTTGTGCCCGTAATCGTAGCTGCTGAATGGCCAACTGTAACTTTACCTTTGCATTGCAAAGTTGACCAAATAGTGGGTGAAAAAGATAATGAAAATATACCAGGTCAATACCTCACCCCGATGCTGGTTAGCTGATATTTGTCACTATTGTAAGCAGAGCAAAGGATCTCTCCTTGGTCTCCTGGTTACCTCTAAAACCAGAGCATCATTGTGGTACAGAAAAAGACCATTCGGCCCATCCAGTCCCTTCCGGTCTCTGTAGAGCAATCAAGTGAGTCTCCCCCTTGCCCTATAGGTTGGTTCCCTCAAGTCCATCCATCTATAACCATTCACCATCTCTGCTTCCTCCCAAATACAAAGGAAAGGTATTCTTATGTTGTTTGATGTTTTGGGAGCTTACACTGTACAAATTGGCTGCTGCATTTCCTCACCATGGAGACTAAGGAACTGCAGGTGCTCGATTCCAATGTAGACAAACAGGAGGCTGGAAGAACACAGCAAGCCAGGCAGCATCAGGAGGTGGAGAAGTCAACATTTCAGGTGTAACCCATCTTCAGATCCTGGAGAAGTGTTATACCTGAAACGTTAATGTCTCTACCTCCTGATGGTGCCCTGGCTTGCTGTGTGCTTCCAGCCTCCTGCATTTCCTCACCACAGCAGAGATTGCTCTTTAATATGTACTTCCTTCTAAAACAACCTGGGATGTTGCGAAGTAGTGAAAAGTGCAAGTCCTTCTACTAGGAACACGTGAAAAGGCCATTCAGCTTCACTGACTGTATTTATTGAATCAAGCAGGATTCACGGTGGCTGATTTGTCACCTCACTTCATGTCCTTCCATTTGCCCCATAATCTTGTATAGCTCTCAAATATAAAATTATTAGTTTAACTTGCCTCTGTTTTCTAAGAGAGTTTCTTAGTTGTCATGCAACCAATCTTCCAATCAAGTCGATGATTTCGTTTTAATATAGTTGGTAGTCTGTCAAGTGAAACCTTCTGAAAGTCCTAATAAACCATATCCACAGCTTTCCTTGTCGATTGCTTTAATTAATTTGACAAACTGATAGACATGACTTAATCTTTACAAATCTATATTATCTCACTTGGATGTGCACAACCACTCAACCTTTAATTACCGACTCCAATAGCCTGTCCGTGACATTCGATGAACAAGTCCATGATATTCTAGTTTCTCTCTCACCTTTCTTCAATAATCGTTCCTCAGTTTCACTCCCTCCATTTACTTTGTTTCTTTTGTGATCTCTGGTGATTGACACACTCACTGGAGGGAATCGTTTCCCTGTACCAACTCTATTACAACTTCTCTTCATCTTGAAAATTGTACCATGGCAGATCATGTTTAATCTCTGGTTAGTCATCTTTAAATCCCACCACCCCCCCATTCCAAGCAGAACCATCCCAACATTTCCTTCTAACTCTAGCTCCTCATAAGATCCTGCTTTACCCTTCTTGTTCTAAGGTCTTTCCTGAAATGTGGGAGTCAGAATCTTCATTTTTATTGATTCATGGCATGTGGGTGACAGAGCCAGCATTAATTGTCCATCCCTAATTACCCTTGAAATGAGTAGTTTGCTCAGCCATTTCAGGAGGCATGTTGCTGTGGGTCTGGAGTCACATATAGCCCAGACCAGGTAAGGATTCCCTCCCCTCAAGAGTATTAGTGAACCAGTTGGGCTTTTACAACAGTCCACAATGATTATATGATTTGAAAAGTGTGTTGCTGGAAAAGCGCAGCAGGAAGAAGGGCTGATGCCCGAAACGTCGATTCTCCTGTTCCTCGGATTCTGCCTGACCTGCTGCACTTTTCCAGCAACACACTTTTCAACTCTGGTCTCCAGCATCTGCAGTCCTCACTTTTTCCTCATGATTATATGATTGCCATAAGACCATAGTGAGTTCAAGTTCACTATCTGCTATGGTGAGATTTGAACCCACATCCCCAAAATATTAACCTAGGATTCTGGATACTGGTCCTGGGGCATTATCACAAAGCCACCATCATCCCCTAAAGCATTGCCCACTATACTCCTGGGAAGGGCTAACCAGGGATCTCTAGCATTCCAACAAGATCTTATTGTTTTAATATTCACTACCTTCATCTACAAATCCAAATAATCTATTTACATTTTAGCCACATTATTAGTTTGCAGCATCATCTGTGAGAATTTGTGTATATTAACACCAAGCTCTGTCTATTCACCTGCACTTTTAGTAACATTTATAGAATTCCATCTTTCCATTTTGGTGATCTCAATGTGCATCACTTTATACTTCTCAGCACTGACCCCTATCCTGCTGTGTTTCTGCTCGTTTCATCTCTGTCACCTTGATGTCTACTATTTCTACCTAATGTTATTTCCTTAACCAAAGCTATAGTCACAGATCCAAAACTGACCACTGGGGAGCACCAGTGCAATCTACTTCCAGGTCTGAAACCCAACCACATGTAGAGCGAGTAGTTAATGCAAAAATTGCCATTGATGTAATCATGATACTGAGAGGACATTCAGAGGAAGAGAGCATCTGAGATGGAAACTGAGAGAGAAGCATGGTAGACCATGGTAAGTGGTACAATGGGAATAGAGACTTGGAATAATTTTACATTCTGATTACTTGGAGGGCAGAGCAGATGAGGACAACCAACCATGGGGATCGGGGACTAACTGAGTCTTAGGATAAGGACAAACTAAATCATGTGCAGACTGTATACCTCCCACCCTCATGTTCAACTCTATCCAAAACCATTATTCACCACCACCTCCTGACACTTACACTGAGTGGATTCCATAGTTTCTTAAAATTCATTCACAGGATGAGGGTGTATCTGGCAAGGCCATCCTTAATTGTCCAGTACATAGTTAAGAGTTACATTGCTGTGGGTCTGGAGTCACCTGTAGGCCAGATCAGGTAAGGATGGAAGATTCCTTCCCTAAAGGACATTAGTGAACCAGATGGGCTTTGCCCCCAGCAATTGACCCATGGTCATCCTTAGACTCCTCATTCCAGATTTTATTGAATTCAAATTCTACCCTCGGCAGTGATGAGGTTTGAACCCAGATCCCCAGAACATTACCAGCGTTTCTAGAGTAATAGTCCAGCAATAATACCACTAGGTCACCACTCAATTTCTCCTCAATTCCTTTGGCACCCACCTTCTTAACAAACACGCTGCATGGCTCTGAGTTGAATGCCTTCTGTGTCCAACACCTATCATAATATCCTGATTAACTTTCTGTTGCCTCGTTGATGAATTTCATCCAGCTCATCAAGCACAATTAATCTTTAACTGCCTCATGCTGGTCCTTGATCTTGTTCTTAAATACAGAAAAATGGTGAGATAAGTAGGAAGAATTTACAGCTCTTATTGGGGTTGAAAAGTGCGAGAGATATTTGCATTTTCAGAACACAGGCAAGCACAAAAACAATCAACAAAAATTAATCAATGGCAGAAGGAAAGCCTGTAACTTAGGAAAGTATTTTGGTTTTTTTTCGTCTAACAGGGTCAGAGTGAAGGAAGCCTTTCTGTTTCAATAATGTTCTTCCCTTATGGACACCGTCAGTTCTCACACAGAGTACAATAGCAGGAAGGGAGCCGACTGCATGAACCTTGGATCACCAATACCTCTCTATGTCCTGCCTCAGAAGTCACCAGTAACCTGAATGCTGAATCAGACACATTGGGATGACAGTTCCACAGGAGGGGGAAATGAAGGAAGCCAGTGACAATCACAACAGAACTGAGAAGCTGAATTAAATTCTAAGCAAAAAATATTTTCTCCCAAGGCTAACTGTAGTCAAGCAGCTATAAAAGATAAAATGTTTGGTCATAGAGTTACAGAGTTGTACAGCATGGAAACAGACCCTTCAGTGCCAGATGCTCAAGCCAACCAGATATCCTAAAGAAATCTAGTCATTTGCCAGCACTTGGCCCACATCACTCTAAACCCTTCCTATTCATATACCCATCCTTATGCTTGATAAATGCTGTAATTGTACCATCTTCCTCCACTTCCTCTTGCAGCTCATTCCATACACGCATCACCCTCTGCTTGAAATAATTACCCCTTTAGGTCCCTTTTTAAATCTTTCCCCTCTTACCTTAAACCTATGCCCTTTAGTTTTGGACTCCCCTGCCCTGGGGAAAAGACCTTGACTGTTCACCCTATCCATGCCCCTTGTGATTTTATAAAATGTTTACAAAATGGAAAGGGGGATCTCTTGGCCCAAGCAATTAGTGCTAACATTTCATATTTTCTCCTCTTGGTCTGTCAGCATGTCTTTTTCTATCACCATTTTTATCCAGCTTTGTCCCAAACCCATCTTTTATATTTGCCTCAGCAGCCTCTTGTGGTGGTAAATCCTGCATATCACTGTCTGGGTAACATTTCTCCTGAATTTTCTGTCTTTATTCATTCACAGGATGTGGGCATCACCTGCTGGGCCAGCATTTATTACCATCCATAATTGCCCAGAGGACAGTTAAGTGTCAATTGCACGATAGCATCAGAGGCAAGAATTTGAGAATAGAGTGTTATGATGGAGGATTTAAATGCTAAAGGATGGGAAATGTCTCAACTACTATGATATCAGATCCCAGAATGATTGACTTCTCATATTTTGCTATTTTTAATCTAATGTAGTGGTCTTCTGCTGAAACTAAGCAGCCAGGCCACAGGCTGGATTTTAACAGTAAAACAGATGTTATTTAAATAAAAGAAGGAAAACCAAGGTATCTACACATAACATGGTTTAAAAGTTCTCAAATAATCAATAAAACTAAATCCCATGTATTTCCAAACACAAAGTAGAGAAATTTTCCTTCGGTATCAGACGTGCAACCACCTTTTACTCAGTCCTAGTCCTGTGAGCTGTGAGACCTTTTCTCTTGGCCATTCAGACACCAAGTGCTTAGATTTTCTCAGCTTTGAAGAACCAATATAGATTTTTAACCAAACACTCCTGTCTGGGCATTTGCACAAACTGAAACTCTTACACTGTGGGATAATCCAGGGCCGGGGGTATTATCTCAGAATAGAAGTAGTCCATCTAAGACAGGAATTAGGGAGAATTCCTCACCTCAAAGTGAATTTGTGATTTTCCTTTACTGCAGAAGACTGCTAAGGCTGGGTCATTAAATATATTCCAAGCTGAAAATAGACAGATGTAATTCAGTAAGGGAAAAGGCAGGAAAATGGAGTTAACTATTGTCAGATCAGCCATGATCTTATTGAACGGTGGAGCAGACTCGATGGACCGAATGGCCTAATTCTGCTCCTAGGTCTTGTGGTCTTAAATGTGTTGAACCAATTTCTTTCTCTGGGAGAAGTTAAACACAAACCTAACTTCATTCAGGCCTCTTTCAAACTGGGTCAGAAGCTTTGAACTAAGTTTTTTTTTAAAACTTCCTCGTCCTCGCTTCTGCTAGGATAATATTTTATTTTGCTTGCTCTCTCATAAACCCCACAATATAAACCAATTTCCATTAACCCACCCCAAGGAGCCCTTGGTTAACTGCTGGCTGACACGCACTAATTTCAAATCATGGTTCCAACTAGTCAGACCCAGACTAGTTAGTGATTAAACCCCTTCATACAAATAAACCAAAGCCATATGCCACTAGTTTAAATCTAAATTCTAAAGAAATACTAATACATATATGAACCACACATCTTTCACTGCAGGAGCATAAACCACAGAGTGGGTTGTCTGTGCCAGATAGCTATTTTTTGTGCTGCATAATACATTCAGTTCTTTATAATGGACTGGAAATCGTTTAGTGTGTTAGTTAAACTCACGGAAACATAGCACTGGATTTAACGTATTCATACAGCAGTGCGTGGGATTGGTAAATCCGTTGCTGTACCTGCCCAAACCCATAACTGCCTGCCCCAGCTCCGGACAAAATTTTAACGCCAGTGGGAGTGTTGAAGGGTTACACGGCTACAAGTGACTGGGCCTGGGAATTAAACATTCAAGGACATTTGCTGTTCACGGACAACAGGCAACAAGTTTGAGAAGCACTGATAATAAAGCATAGGATCAGTTATTTCATAAGCCACGGTCTCAGAGTGGAAGAACAATGTTTTAGATAGAACTAAGAAATAACAAAGCTTTGACAAAGGGTCAGTTAAACTCGAAACGTCAGCTCTTTTCTCTCCTTACAGATGCTGCCAGACCTGCTGAGATTTTCCAGCATTTTCTCTTTTAGCATCAGTAAGAAGATTGGTGAAATTAATGGAGTTGAAAGTTAATACATCTCCACGCCCGATAGCTTATATCCCAGCATATTGAAGGAAGTGGCTATAGTAATAGTTAACTCATTAGTGAATATCTTCCAAAATTCTATATATTTTGGAGTCATACCTGCAGGTTAGAAGGTGCCACCACACTATTTAAGAGGTGAACGAGAGAAAAGAATGGAACTCCAGGCCTGTTAGCCTTACATCAGTAGTCAGGAAAATACTAAAATCCATTACACAGGATGGGTTAAATAGACAAACCCCCTTCCCACCCCTGTCATCAAGATAAATACCAATTTTTCCTTAATGTTCCGAAGAAGGGTCACTGGACTTAAAACATTAACACTGTTTCTCTCTCCACACAGGCTGCCAGACCTGCTGAGTTTCTCCAGCATTCTCTATGCATTGTTTCAGATTTCCAAGCATCTATAATTCTTGGTTTTATAACATTCCTTGTCTGATAATTATCTGGTTGTGCATGAGCAACGTGGATTTGTGAATGGAAAGTCATGTTAATGAACATGTTGACGTTTTTTGGATATTGATAAAGGAGAGTTGTTGAATGTAGTATACTTGGATTTTCAGAAGACCTTTGTTGAAGTCCCCCACAGGAGGCTGGTTAGAAAAATTAAAACAGATGGGATATGAGGTTCTGTACTGGCATGGATTAATGATTAACTACCAGACAGAGTAGGAATGAATGGATCATTCTCATGTTGACAGGATGTGACTTAGTGAGGTACAATGAGGATCTGTATTCATACCTGACTTGCTCACAAAATATATCAATCATTTGGAGTTGGGGACCAAGTATTATATTTCCAAACTTGCAGATGATATGAAGCTAAGTGGGAATGTGTGTTGTGAGGAAGTGGAAAACAGCTTCAGGAAGATTTGAACAGGTTTAGTGAGGGACATGGGTGAGGTCTCTTCTGGAATACTGGGTCGAGTTCTGGTTGCCCTGTTTTTCAAAGGATATTCTTAAACTGGGGAGGATTCAGAAGAGATTTAACAGTATGTTGCTGGGAATGGATGGTTTGAGTTATAAAGAGAGGCTGGATAGGCTGGGACATTTTTCACTGGCGCGTAGGGGGTTGAAGGATGATCTTATAAAGGTTTATAAAATCATGAGGGGTATAGACAAGGTGAATGCTAGGTGTCTTCTCAAAAGGGTGGGGATTTTGAAACCAGAGGCATATTTTTAAGGTAAGAGGAGAAAGATTTTTAAAAATACATGAGGAAAAATGTTCTTACACAGAGAATGGTTCATGTGTGGAATGAACTTCCAGAGAAAGTGGTGGATGTGGGTACAGTTACAATAATTAAAAGACATTGGGATAAGTACATGAACAGGAAAGGTTTGGAGGGGATATGGCCCAAACACTGACAGGTGGGATTAGTTTAGTTTGGGATTACAGTCGACTATGGACTGGTTAGACCGAAGGGTCTGCTTCCGTGCGGTATGACTCTATAATATGACAGAAGGAATATCATGTGAATAAATATGAGATTATTCACTGTGGGTAGGAAGAACAAATGCACAATGTATTTCATAAACAATGAGAGATTGGAAATTGTACAAAGGGACTGACGCATCGTTGTCGCTAAGTCTCTGTACGCTAAAAGGCAGCTGCACCAAGCTATTAGGAAGGTTACTGGAAAGTTAACCTTTATCATGAGAGGGTTTGAGTACAGGGGAGTGAAACCTTATGTCCATTATATCGGAGCTTGTACCCAGATGCTGTGCACTGTTTTGATCTCCATATCTCAGGAAAAATACAGAGGGGGTTCACCGGGGTTATTCCTCGGACGATGGGATCGTCCTGAAACGAGAGATTGTATTCCCTAGTGTTTTGAAGAGAAAGGGGTGATCTCGTTGAAACCTACAAAATACTTCAAAGAGACAGCCAGAGTAGATGCAGGTCAGATGTTTCCCAAAGTGGGTGAGTATAGAACCAGGAGACATCATTTACAAAAATAGACTGATGCCACTTGCTTCCAAGATGAGGAGTTCTTTTTTTCAAGGGGTAGTGAACTTTGCAATTCTCTACAATCGTGGGCTGTGGAGGTAAAGGTGGATAGATTTCTGATGGCCAGTGGGAACAGGGTTATGGGGATAAGGTAGGTATTGAGGAGTTCAATCGTTCATGATGGCATTGAATGTCAGGACAGGTCTGATGGGCTGAATGGCCTACTCTTTTTCCTTTGTTGGTTTAATCTTCATAAATGACAACTTGGGCACCATGTTTCCATGGGCACCAAGCTGTTGACAGGATACCAACACCTTGGAATGGGTGCAGATGAGATTCATTCAAGAGATCCCAGTGACACCAGAATCTCAGTGAAGTGGAAAGGCAAGAGATTCTGTTCACTATCACAGAGGGAAGGTTAAGAGGAGATTTGATTGTGCTGGTCCAAACCATTCTTAGATTTCTCAGAATAAATAAGGAGAAGGCATTTCCAGTGGCTGGGCAACTGGTAACCAGGAGACATATATCGCATAATTGTTATAGCACGAAATAGGCTATTCAGTCCATCAGCACAGCACTGGCTCTATCACGTAATGCCAATTTCTTGCCTCTTCCCCATAGCCGACTATAATCCACCACATAACTATTCAAGTAATTAACCTAATGCCTCTGAATGATGGCAGGTACTTGGCCAAAAGACCAGAAACAAACTGAGGAAATACCTATTTATATCGCGAGTTATTACTACAATGGTTGATTCTGTTGTTTACATTCACTCAGGTGACATCTCGATTTTCAAATTTTCAGCCTCGCTTCGGAATCCCACGTGGCCCCTCCACCACCATTCCAATTACAGGCCCATCATTCCCTCCAGCTCACTGTCCTCCAACCCTTACTGCCCCCTCTGTATGCGTGGGATGGAGGTTGCTGGGGACCAGGGATCTCACACACCAGTCGGAGCGGGGTTGGAGGGGTTGAAATGATGGGGAGAAGGGAGTCCCCTGGGTCAGCTCCATGGAGGAAGACCAATGGATTCAAGGTGCCTTCAGCCAATAGTGAAGCAGATCCTGTGTCTTGCCCCGATTGATGTCCCTGGTGTTGAAGGTCGTGCCCACAGAGTGCTCCTGGTCAACCAAAGGTTGGTAGCTACTCTTCACCACCAGTCTCAGCTCCAATGAGCAAAGATGGAGTGCATCAGAGAGGTCAGGGATGGGTGGATATGGTGCTGGCTGTGGAATGGTGCTGAGTATGGGGATGTGCCTGTAGTGTCATTGTATGTGCAAGAGACAGTTTATGTGTTTTTGGTTATTTGTTCAGGTTAAGAGTCAACCACAATGCTGTGGGTCTGGTCTCACATGGAGGTGAGATTTCTTTCCCTAAAGGACATTATTGAGCATGATGGAGCTTTGTGACAGTCACCATTGGTTACATAGTCATTATTACACCAGCTTTTGTTAATTGAATTCAATTTTCACTATCTTCCATGGTGGGATTCAATCCCAGGCCCTCAGAGCTTTGATCTGAATTCCCAATCTTGGGACATTATCACTACATATTTCCCTCCTTAAGGAAGGGAGGTTTGTGTGCGCATGAGTGTGCGCGTGAGTATGCGCATGTGTGTGTGTGTGTGTGTGTGTGCGTGTGTGTGTGTGTGAGAGAGAGAGAGAGAAAAGGACAGAGTGGGATGATGCATCTAAGGGTGATGGTGTGTGTTTGTTCAGGTATGTGAAGGTGTTTGTGAATGTGTCAGCGACTGTGATAGTTTATGTATCTGTATCTGCAAGGGCGTGCGTTAGAGTGTATGTATGTTACAGTTGTATCTGACTTTGGTTCAGCCACATTCAGAATACTGCGTACAGTTCTGGTCACAACATTACCAAAAGGATGTGGATGCTTTGGAGAGAGTGCAGAGGTGGTTCACCGGGATGTTGCCTATTCTGGAGGGAGCTAGCTATGAAGAGAGGTTGAGTAGGTTAGGATTATTTTCATTAGAAAGACAGAGGTTGAGGGGGGACTTGATTGAGGCCTACAAAACCATGAAAAGTATTGACTGGGTGGATAGCAAAAAGCTTTTCCCCAGAGTGGGGGACTCAATTACGTGAGTGTTTGTGTTTGTGTGAGTGTATATCTGTGTGTCTGTGTGTATATACCTGAGTGTTTATGTATCTGAGTGTTTCTGTTTGTGTGTGTGTGTTTGTGTGTGTATATAACGGTATATCTGTGTGTCTGTATGTGTGTGTGTGTATATCTGAGTGTAAGTGTTTGTGTGTTTGTCTGTATGCATGTGTTTGTGTGTATCTGGATGTTGTGTGTATGTGTGTGTATCTGAGTGTGTTTGTGCGTGTGTGTCTGTGGACTTGTGTGTGTACCTGAATGTTTGTGTTCTTGTGTGGATCTGTGTGTGTTTATGTGTGTGTGTATATATCTGAGTGTTTGTGTGTGAGTACATGTGTATATGTATCTGAGTGTTTGTGTTTGTGTGTGTCTGTGTCTGTGTGTATATCTGAGTGCCTGTGTGTGTGTGTGGACACATATATGTGTGTCTGTGTGTGTGCATCTGAGTGTTTGTGTTTGTGTGTGTGTATATCTGTGTATGTGTGTGTGTATATCTGAGTGTTTGTGTGTGTGTATCTGAGTGTTTGTGTGTGTGTATCTGAGTGTGTGTGTTCCTAAGTGTTTGTGTGTGTATATATAGCTGTGTGTCTGTGTGTGTATATCTGTGTGCCAGTGTGTGTGTATCTGAGTGTTTCTGTTTGTGTGTCTGTGTGTGTGTATATCTGTGTATGTATGTGTGTCTGAGTGTTTTTGCTTGTGTGTCTACTTTGTGTGTGTGTATCTAAGTGTTTGCATTTGTGTGTATATCTGAGTGTTTGCATTTGTGTGTATTTGTATGTGTGTGTATCTGAGTGTTTGTGTTTGTGTGTGTATATCTGAGTATGTGTGTATCTAAGTGTTTGTGTATCTGTGTGTATCTAAGTGTTTGTGTTTGTGTAAATCTGCATGTGTGCCTGTGTGTGTGTATTTGTGCGTGTGTGTATCTAAGTGCTTGTGTTTGTGTGTAAGTATATCTGTGTGTGTATATCTGTGTATCTGAGTGTTTGTGTTTGTGTGTGTATCTGAGTATGTGTGTATCTAAGTGTTTGTGTTTGTGTGTGTGTATCTGATGTGTGTGTGTATCTAAGTGTTTGTCTTTGTGTGTGTGTATCTGTGTGCTTGTGTGTGATGTGTGTGTGTGTAAGTGTATCTGAGTCCTTGTGTTTGTGTGTGTGTATATCTTTGTGTCTGTGTTTGTGTTTGTGTTTGTGCATATCTTTGTGTCTGTGTGCATGTATCTGAGTGTTTGCGTTTGTGTGTGTGTATCTAAGTGTTTGTGTGTGATGTGTGTGTATATCTGTGTGCCTGTAAGTGTATCTGAGTGTTTGTGTTTGCGTGTGTGTGTGGACACGCATATGTGTGTCTGTTTGTGTCTGTGTGTGTGTATCTGAGTGTCTGTATCTGAGTGTTTGTGTTTGTGTGCATGTGTATGATTAGATTAGATTACTTACAGTGTGGAAACAGGCCCTTGGGCCCAACAAGTCTACACCGAACCTCCGAAGAGCAACCCACCCAGACCCATTTCCCTACACCTAACACTACGGGCAATTTTAACATGGCCAATTCACCTAACCTGCACAACTTTGGACTGTGTGAGGAAACTGGAGCACCCGGAGGAATGTGCAAACTCCATACAGACAGTTGCCTGAAGCGGGAATTGAACCCAGGTCTCTGGCACTGTGAGGCAGCAGTGCTAACCACTGTACCACCATTGTGTGTGTGTGTGTGTGTGTGTGTGTGTGTGTGTGTGTGTGTGTGTGTGTGTATCTAAGTGTTTGTGTTTGTGTGTAAGTACATCTGTGTGTGCGTATATCCGTGTGTCTGTGTGTGTGTGTCTGAGTGTTTGTGTGTGTGTGTGGACACGCATATGTGTGTTTGTGTCTGTGTATGTGTATCTGAGTGTTTGTGTTTGTGTATGTGTATATCTGTGTGTCTATGTGTGTGTATCTGAGTGTTTGTGTTTGTGTGTGTGTATATCTGTGTGCCTGTGTGTGATGTGCATGTGTAAGTGTATCTAAGTGTTTGTGTTTGTGTGTGCGTGTGGACACGCATATGTGTGTCTGTGTGTGTGTCTGAGTGTTTGTATGAGTGTGTACCTGAGTGTTTCTGTTTATGTGTATGTTTGTGTGTATGTCTACTGTGTGTGTATCTAAGTATTTGCGTGTGTGTCTGTATATCTGAGTGTTTGTGTTTGTGTGTGTATCTAAGTGTTTGTGTGTGTATATATCTGAGTGTTTGTGTTTGTGTGTGTGTCTACTGTGTGTGCATCTAAGTGTTTGCATGTGTGTGTGTATATCTCAGTGTTTGTGTTTGTGCGTATTTATATTTGTGTGTATCTGAGTGTTTGTGTTTGTGTAAATCTGCATGTGTGCCTGTGTGTGTGTTTGTGTGTGTGTATCTAAGTGATTGTGTGTGTGTATCTAAGTGTTTGTGTAAATCTGTATGTGTGCCTGTGTGTATGTGTGTGTGTTTGTGTGTGTGTATCTAAGTGATTGTGTTTGTGTAAATCTGCATGTGTGCCTGTGTGTGTGTGTGTGTTTGTGTGTGTGTATCTAAGTGATTGTGTATGTATATCTAAGTGCTTGTGTTTGTGTGTAAGTATATCTGTGTGTCTGTGTATGTGTGTATCTGAGTGTTTGTTTTGTGTGTGTGTCTACTGTGTGTGTGTATCTAAGCGTTTGCGTGTGAGTGTGTATATTTGAGTGTTTGTGTTTGTGTGTATGTGTATGTGTGTGTATCTGAGTGTTTGTGTTGGTGTGTGAGTGGTCTAAGTGTTTGTGTGTGTGTAAATCTACATGTGTGCCTGTGTGTGTTTGTGTGTGTATCTAAGTGTTTGTGTTTCTGTGTATATCTGTGTGCCTCTGTGTGTGCGTGTTTGGATCTAAGTGTTTATGTTTGTGCGTAAGTATATCTGTGTGTGCGTACATCTGTGTGTTTGTGTGTGTGTATCTGAGTGTTTGTGTTTGTGCGTGTGTGTGTACCTGAGTGTTTGTGTTTGTATGTGTGCATCTGAGTTTGTGTGTATCTAAGTGTTTGTGTTTGTGTGTGTGTATATATCTGTATGTCTGTGTGTGTATATCTGTGTGCCTGTGTGTGATGTGTTTGTGTTTGTCTGTGTATATATATCTGTGTGTGTGTATCTGAGTTTTTGTGTTTGTGTGTGTGTATATCTGTGTGTCTGTGTGTGTGTATCTGAGTGTGTGTGTATATCCGTGTGTCTGTATGTGTGTATCTGAGTGTGTGTGTGGTTCCTAAGTGTTTCTGTGTGTGTATATCTGTCTATATGTGTGTGTGTGTGTGTGCGTGTATGTGTGTGTATCTGAGTGTTTGTGCCTGTGTGTCTGTGTGCTTTTATCTGTGTGACTGTGTGTATATATCTATGTGTCTATGTGTGTGTGTCTAAGTGTTTTTGTTTGTGTGTGTATATCTGTGTATCTGTGCGTGTGTTTATATATCTGTGTGTAGATATCTGTGAGTCTAGGTGTGTGTGTCTAACTGCCTGTCAGTGTACAGTTTAATTTTGTATCAATTGGGTGTTTAATTGTATTCAGATGCTGGTTGTTAATTGGGGATTCCTGATGCTCCTGAGAGTGATGTAGTTGGTGGGAGATGGGGCCTTGTGTATCTCTGGAAGTAGATAAGGATGTGTCTGCTTCACTGTCCCACTGCCTGAGTTATAATGTGAACATTGTCTCAGCTCGGAATGATGCTCGGTTGTGATGCTCCCCTGGTAAAATAGTTAGCAAGCCTCTTTATCACTCAGCTAATATTTGAAGAATGACTTGGTGAAAATTTCTCATGTACCACTGCCTCTAGGAGACAAAACTAGAAGATAAAAATTCCATGGGCATATTTTAAAATTGAGAAAACCTCAGAGCACAAGAAGGTCAACTTTACAAAGTTTTGCCTGACGTGGTGCTCTACTCCCCTCTGCTGGATAAATGAATAAGTGCAGGTAAAAATTCAACCAGGAGGAAAAATAATTTACAATGAAAACAAAAAGTACTGGAGAAACTCAGCAGATTCAGTAACATCTGTGGAGAGAAAGAAATAGAGTTAATGTTTCTGGTCAGGTATGACTCTTCTTCAGAACTGAAAAGATCTGAAAAATTGTATTTTTGTTATCCTTTTAACAGAGGGGTTAGGAGAGGGGAATGGAACAGATTGTGAAGGTGCCCATAGACAAAGCTTAATGATAATGATAAAGGAACAGTGGAGGTTGGGGCTGATATGTCGATTCTACTTTTCTGCCTTTTGCCCATAACCCTTGGTTATTGCTCTAATTAAAAATCTGGTCTTACTAAAAGATCCTTTAAAGGAAGAAATCTGCCCGCCTTATTCAATCTGGCCGTCATGTGATCCATGAAGGCAGAAGGTGGATTTGAGGATTATCGGACCAATCATACTCTCATTGTGTGGCAGAGCAGACGCAATGGGCTGAATGGCCCACTTCTCCCGTGTCTTAATGTTTTATGGTCAGGTTTTATTTTTATGACAATCTGATAGATTCACCATCACTGAGATTTACTTGTTATTGCTGAATTATATAACTAACTGCTGTTGCAAAGACATTTGGAGCATGAATTCAGCTCTTTGGATCACTGACCCAGGAAGACACCGATGATGCAACCGTCCCTTGGACGGGAGAGGCTGAGAGTACAGAAACGTACGAGAGAATTCTACAAGCATCAAGCAGCTAGGAAGAGAGAGACAAGAGGCAAAGGCATTGTCACCAGTGTTGGTTTCAATAAAGACTGATGCTGGGTGAAGCCCAGGGAAGAAGATACATTGAGAAAGCTGAACAAGCCGGAGGGGACAGGCTGATGAGTCATACATTATAGATTTCATCAACAGTATGAATATGGCATTTGTAAAGGAGTCAGAAACAAGAGGAGACCATTTAGCCCCTCAAGGCTGTTCCAACCCATTCAATGTCTGGGCCCTCCTTTGATTTTGTAACCTTCTACACCCCTTGTTGAATAAAACTCTAGCTATTACAGTCTTGGAAATGTCCAGCTGTTATAAAATTTCCTTAGGAATGGTTATATCCTGTCATAGAATTCATACAGTGTACAAAGAGGGCATTCAGCCTATCAAGTTCCTACTGGCCATCCCATCCTATCTCCATAACCCTGCATATTACCATGGCCAATCCACCTAACCTGCACATCTTTGGATTGTGGGAGTGAATCAGAGCAGCCAGAGGAAACTCACACAGATATGGGCAGAATGTGCAAACTCCACAGTTGCCTGAGGCTGGAATCAAACACAGGTCCCTAACACTATGAAGCAGCAGTGCTAACCACTGAATCATCATGCCATCCTGATGGTATCTCCAAAGGGAAGATTAACATCTAAGACACAAAGTGATGGGGTTGGGGGTGCTGGTGGGGAACAAGGTGACAGTTTTTGGAGAGGTTTGGGGCAGATCAGAGGCTGATGGGTTAGATGTGGGAAAATTGGGAATCTCAAAATAACAATAAGCATAAGCATAGCAAACTATTCAGTAGAAGACTTTCTCAGCACAGTAACATGCAACGTGTACAAGGCTCCTGCAGTGATATGACTAGCAATGATGTGAATTGCTAATGATTAATTTCTTAATCCATCAGAGTATCACTTTGAGCAGAGAATCGGGCTCAGTATAAGGGTATGGGTTTACTGTGTAATGGGGCCTCCACCAGCAGGTGGCCATGTGAAGGGAGGGCACCAAACAGGGAAGCTTGAGCAGTCAAGTTGGCCCTCTCTAGGGAGTGGAAACGGTATCTCTGTCAATAAAGGTCTGATGGAGTGAGAGACAGAGACAGAAAATGGTTTTCCCCTGCTAGATGTTTTTCCTTTCAAGTGGCAGCTGTCCTGCTATTCACACCTTCTCTACACACAGCTTTGGTTTGTTTACTTGTCCCATTCCCACAGTGGCTCAATGGTTAGTATGATTACCTCACAGTGCCATGGACTTGGATTCAATCCCAACCCTTGTTTGTGTGGAGTTTGCACTTTCTCCTCATGTGTGTGTGGACTTCCTCTGGGTGTTCTGGCTTCCTCCCACAGTCTAAAGATGTGCAGGTTAGGTGGATTGGCTGTGGGAAATGCAGTGATGGGGGACTGGGTCTGGGTGGGATGCTCTGTGGAGAGTCAGTGTTGACCTGATGGGCTGAATGGCCTGTAGGGATTCTATAGGTTCCCGTTGGCCTCATACCAATAACCGCTTAAACAATCTTTCCTGTCCTCCACCCAGCCATCTCCCCACCCCCTCTACCGTCACTTTCTTAAAGCATACTACATTTCTAACATTTCCCTGTGTTTTGGCGAATGGTTTGTAATCTGCAAAGTGATCTCTGATTCCTTCTGCACAGTTGCTGCCTGACCCTGTGTTCTGGTTTTGTATTTACCCAGTTTGTTGTAAAGCCCAGTGAGGGTGAGGGTGGTGATGTTTTATCAATTTCAAAAAAATCTGTGATTGCATTTGGCTGAAATATTGGTGTTGATTTATTTAAATGAAATCTTAAAACTGGTAATAACCTTAATTCTGCAAACTGCGGATTTTTGGTGTTAATCCTGAGGTGAACAGGTCAGCAGAAACTAAAGTACATCTGTTTTCCCTCCACTTGTGTAGTGTATAAGCACCTGAAAAGGTTAAGTAACATCATGAGATGAACTCCACCTATCTGAATATTAAGGACTGTTCCTGCAAGGAGCTAAGCTGTGTTCAGTATATTCAGTTCAAATTATTTCATTGCTCAGTGGTTAACAGTAATGTGAATTTACCCTTAAGTTATGCCTTCTATCTCTCAATCATGTCTCTCTGTAAATAAGTATGCAGTAATCTGGAATAAACTTTAAAGGTAAAGCTGCCATAGTCCCAGAGACCATACAACTGACCTCTCATTTTAGTGAGAGTGAGAGAGAGAGAGAGAGAGAGAAAACAGGGAGGGTTTTAACCTGAGGGCCAACATACCTCAAGGAGTGAGGGGAGAGTCATAGAGCTGTACAGCACAGAAAAAAACCCTTCAGTCCAACATGTCCATGCCAACCAGATATCCTAAATTAATCTAGTCCCATTTGCTAGTATTTGCAAATGTCCCTTTCTACTCGTGTAACCATCCAGATGCCTTTTAAATCTTGTAATTGTACCAGCCTCCACCACTTCCTCTGTCAGCTCATTTCATACACGCACCACATTCTGCATAAAATCAAACCCTCCTTTTTAAAACTTTCCCCTCTAGTTTCAGACTCCCCGACCTGAGAAACGGACCTTTGCTATTCATCTTATCCGTGTCCCTCATGGTTTTATAAACCTCTATAAGGTCATCCCTCAGCCTCTGACACTCCAGGGGAAACAGCCCCAGAGGTTGAGAAAGAGAGTCCTTCAAAGACAGGCTAAAGATAATGCAGGATAGGCATGTCCCTTTGAAAACAATGGATAGGAAAGGCAAGATTTGTGAGCCGTGGATGACAGGAGAAATCGTGTGACTAGCCAAGAGGAAATGGGAAGCTTACATAAGGTCCAGGCAGCTATGAACAGAACGTGCCCTGGAGGAATATCGGAAGAGTAGGACCAGTCTTAAATGAGGTTTTCAAGCGGGCTAAAAGAGTTCATGAAATAGCTTCGGCGAGCAGTCTTAGGGGGAATCCTCAGGCCTTTTATTCTTATATAATAAGCAAGCGGGTAACCAGAGAAAGGGTTGGTCCACTAAAGAATAAGGAAGGAAGGTTGTGTGCCAAACCTGAGAAAATGGATGAGATTCTCAATGATTACTGTGCATCAGTGTTCACTGAGGAACAGGAGGTGATGAATGCTGAGATTAGAGATAGACGTTTGTTTACTTTGGATCACACTGATATAAGAAGGGAAGATGTATTGGGTAGGCTAGAGGTTATTAAGGTGGACAAATCCCCAGGACCAGATGGGATCTATCCCAGGTTACTGCGGGAGGCGAGCGAGGAAATAGCTGGGGTCCTGACAGATATCTTTATAGCATCCTTAAATACAGGTGAGGTGCTAGAGGACTGGAGGGTTGCTCATGTTGTCCCCCTGTACAAGAAGGGTAGTAGAGATATTCCGGGTAACTACAGACCAGTGAGCCTGACATCAGTGGTGGGAAAGTTGCTGGAGAAGGTACTGAGGGATAAAATCTATTTATATTTGGAAAAGAATGGGCTTGTCAGTGATAGGCAACATGGTTTTGTGTGGGGGAGATCATGCCTTACCAACTTAATAGAGTTCTTTGAGGAAGTGGCCAAGTTGATAGATGAAGGAAGGGCTGTGGATGCTTTATACATAGACTTTAGTAAGGCGTTTGATAAGATTCCCCATGGTAAACTAATAGAGAAAGTGAAGTCACATGGTGTTCTAGCTAGGTGGATAAAGAACTGGAGACAGAGAGTAGTAGTTGAAGGGAGTTTCTCGAAGTGGAGAAAGGTGCCCAGTGGTGTTCCACAGGGGTCAGTGCTAGGGCCACTGTCGTTTGTGATATACATAAATGATCTGGAAGAGGGCGCTGTTGGTCTGATCAGTAAGTTTGCAGATGACACAAAGATTGGTGGAGTAGCAGAAAGCATAGGGGACTGTCAAAGAATACAGGAGGATATAGATAGACTGGAGAGTTGGGTGGAGAAGTGGCAGATGAGTTCAATCCAGGCAAATGTGAGGTGATGCATTTTGGGAAGTCTAATTCTAGAGCTGACTATACTGTAAATGGAAGAGCCTTGGGAAAAGTTGATGAGCAGAGAGATCTGGGAATTCAGGTCCATTGTACCCTGAAGGTGGCTGCACTGGTGGATAGAGTGGTCAAGAAGGCATATGGTATACTCCGATGAGGTATTGAGTATAAGAGCTGGCAGGTCACGTTAAAATTGTACAAGACTTTGGTTCGGCCGCATTTAGAATACTGTGTACAGTTCTGGTCGCCACATTACCGAAAGGATATGGACACTTTGGAGAGGGTGCAGAGAAGGTTTACCAGGATGTTGCCTGGTATGGAAGGTGCTAGCTATGAAGAGAGGTTGAGTAGGTTAAGGTCGTTTTCATTAGAAAAAAGAAAATTGAGGGGGGACCTGATTGAGGTTTACAAAATCATGACGGGTGTAGACAGGGTAGATAGAGATAAGCTTTTCCCGAGGGTGAAGGATTCAATAATGAGAGGTCATGCTTTCAAGGTGAGAGGTGAAAAGTTTAAGGGGGATACACGCGGCAAGTACTTTACACAGAGGGTGGTAGATGCCGGGAACATTGCCAGCAGAGGTGGAAGAGGCAGGCACAGTTAAGCTGTGTCTGGACAGATGCATGAGTAGAGGGATACAGATACTTATGAATTGGGCGATAGGTTTAAACAGTGGATTTGGATCGGCACAAATCCAAGGGCTGAAGGGTGTGTTCCTGGGCTGTAAATTTTCTTTGTTCTTTGTTCCTTGTTTATGGTAGCTTCAGCCAGTGTGGGAATTTAACCCAAACTGTATCACAAACCAGTCATCCAAGTTAATCGGACCCCTCTTTACTGTTTAACAGGAATGGGTCTTTCTTCCACCTAAGACTTCAATCTTTTCCCATGTGGTATGTTATGGACTAGGCCAGACCACTCAAAACATTCTTAAGCAGGCAGCCCAGACCATAACTTATCAATTTATTTCCATTAGTGTACAGTGAAACTTACTAGGAATAAGTTAGCCAGGTTGACTACCAGGATTTAAAACAGACAAAAATTTATTCACAAAATTACACAATGAAGCACAAAGAACAGAATAAAGAAACCCTACAGAATCCAGTCTATCCAAACTAGACTTAATCATGTGTTCCGAATATACACAACAGTCCCAATAAGAAACCCCTTAAACACAGAGCAAAAAATGAAACCAACATTTACATATCGAAGTTAGATCGGCAAAAGGAGAGAGAGTCCAGCAGCCTGTTTCCACACAGCCCACAGCTGAACTCACCAACTAGTTCTGGACTGAACAGCTCAGCTAGCGAGCTGGCCACACCTCTTTGACTTATACAGGTCACTTCTAAAACATGACCACTTTGGCCTGAAGTCTCATCTGTTTCCATAGAAACAAAAAGGCCTCTCAGTACCGTTTTATCTTTGTACCAAACCCAGCCGTTTCAGAGCCCAAAGCGTTTTATGACCCCTCTGAGAAAAGTCAAGGACACACTATTTTTGCGAGCGGGCGGCACGGTGGCACAATGGTTAGCACTACTGCTTCACAGCGCCAGAGACCCCGGTTCAATTCCTGCCTCAGGAGACTGACTGTGTGGAGTTTGCACATTCTCCCAGTGTCTGCGTGGGTTTGCTCCGGTTTCCTCTCACAGTCCAAAGATGTGCAGGTTAGCTGAATTGGCCATGCTAAATTGCCCATAGTGTTAGGGTCAGGGGTAAATGTAGGGGAATGGGTCTGGTTGGGTTGCACTTCGGCAGGTCGGTGTGGACTTGTTGGGCCAAAGGGCCTGTTTCCACACTGTAAGTAATCTAAAAAAAGGAACAGCTTTTAGGAAAATGACCAGCTTTGTGACAGGTAAAAACAATACAAAGGATTAAATATTGTTTCAATCCTGTCTGATGGCATTATTTGACAACTCAGACCCCAGAATGAAATCTGGCTTGATGGATCATGTTATATGGAAGAAGGTTTGCTCACTGAGCTGGAAGGTTCATTTTCAGATGTTTCGTCACCATACTAGGTAACATCATCAGTAAGTCTCCGGATAAAGCACTGGTAGAATGGCCCACTTTCTATTTATGTGTTTAGGTTTCCTTGGGTTGGTGATGTAATTTCTGGTGGTGATGTCACTTCCTGTGGTTGTGTCATTTCCTGTTCTTTTTCTCAGTGGGTGGTAACAAACACATTGACTTAGATCCCATTTACCACCCCCAAGCAAAAGAACAGGAAATGTCACCACCACAGGAAATGACATCACCAACCCAAGGAAACCTAAACACATAAGTAGAAAGTCGCCAGATCACCAGTGCTTCATCTATGAGCTCACTGATGATGTTACCTAGTATGGTGATGAAACATCTGAAAAAGAACCTTCCAACTCAGCGAGCAAACTTACATCCAGAACCTCAATGTCAAATCTCAAAACTCATGATCATGTTTTACTTTTGTTAATGTGGTGTTCAATCGCTGAAGCATTGTCATTTAAGGCTACTTAAATCCTTCAACTTCAGAATAGAAGTTCATCACACAAAGGACAGAAACAATAAAAGGAAGCTATCAAATTGTAAAATCCAGCTAGAAAGATTCTAAAGCACTCAGCAAAATGAAGTTTCAACTGATTTCCTATGATTACTCATTACAGAAACACAAATTGGGGGAAATTACCCTTCGATAAGTTCTACGCAACTGATTTACCCAATGTTCTGACGAACATTTGAGCTTTCATACAAGAATATTCACAGGATGAAGTGCTTGAACTTTCTCAGCTTTCAACAACCTAAAGATTTCGACCCCAACGCTCCTGGTTTAGTAGATACAGAAACTATTTTTTTCTGCTGAGGTAGCTATGTTTTTCCTGATCTGTTCTGAAGAAAAACTCCTTTCTAGGAGAGAATTTTTACATGCCTCTGACTCAAGTCAGATATTATCTGATATTATCTGAACAAGAAATTACTCCTCAGCTCAGTTTTAAATAAGCGACCCATTAGTCTGAGATTACAATCTCTGGTCTTGGACTTTCCCACAAGGGGAACAACCTTTCCACATTGACCCCAAAATCTGAAAGAACTGCCGATGCTGTACAAGAAAGATTGCTGGAAAAGCTCAGCAAGTCTGATAACATCTATGCAGAAAAATCAGAAGGGTCACTTAAACTGAAATTTTAATTCTGATTTCTCTCCACTGATGCTGCCAGATCTGCTGAGCTTTTCCAATAATTTATATTTTTGCCCCTTGGAATCTTTTATGTTTCAATAAAGGTTGCCTATCATTCTTTTAAACTCCAATGAGTACAGGCCCAACCTACTCAATGTCTCCTCGAGGGACAGTTAGTCTATACCTAGCACAAGCTGAGCAAACCTTCATTGGGGGTGCCTCCAATACCAATACATCCTTCCCTAGAGAAGGGGCCCAAAACTGTTCACAGTATTCCAGCGGTGATCTGACTTGTGCCTCATGTAATTTGGCAAGACCTCCCTATGTTCATACTCCATTCCCTTTAAAATAAAAGCCAATGTTTCTTTGCCTTCCCTATCACTTGCTGAACTTGGATGTTAATGATTGTGATTAACGGCTTCGTGCACCCACATGAAGTCACATGGGGAAAGGAACATTAATAACCAGATAGATTTTTACGACTGGAATGGGGGAGTTTGAATTATAAGGAGAGGCTGGGAGATTTTTCACTGGAACGTAGGAGGTTGAGGGGTGACCATCTCGAAGTTTACAAAATCATGAGGGTTACAGATAAAGTGAATGACAGGTGTCTTTTCTCTAGGGTGGGGGGATTTCAAGACTTAGGGGCATATTTTTAAAATGAGAGGGAGAAAGATTTTAAAAAGACATGAGGGGCAATGTTTTTACCCAGAGATTGGTTAGTGTGTGGAATCAACTGCCAGAGGAAGTGGTGGATGTGAGGACTTTTACAACTTTACAACTTTACCAAAGACACTTAGATAAGTACAGGGATAGGAAAGGTTTGGAGGGATATGGGCCAGGCGTAAGCAGGTAGGACTAGTGTAGTTTGGGAACATGATCAACATGGACTTGATGGACCGAAGGGTCTGGTTCCATGCTGTCTGACCATAATAATTGATGATGGTTGTCACATTCATCATCATTACTATTGATTGAGATGGGACATCTAGCCTGATCATCTTTAAAACATTGTTTGTGGGATCTACATGAGAAAGTCCATGGAGCCTCAGACAACACTTCATGGGAAAAGAAGTAGGCCATTCAGCCCATTGAGCCAACCCTGCCAGTCCATATGAGCATGGTTGATCAAATACTTCAATGATGCTGTCACAGTCCCTAAGCCTGTTCACGAATGGTAATAAAAATCTATCAATCTCTACCTTAAAGAGACCCAATGACTGAATCTCCACAGCCCTCTGTGGGAGAAAATTCCAAAGATTCATAACTGGCTAAGTGAAAGAAAAATTATCCTCATCTCAACCCATCCCCTTATTTCAAAATTGAGCCCCTGCTTCTAGACTCCCCAACCAAGGGAAATAACTACCTTCTCTCATCTGGAGGGGGATTAATGTCAAATTTGGCTCATTTCCTTTTTGGAATTGTGGCCGGGACTCCGGTTCCTGGTGCAAATTCTTCAAAGACAAGTGGGAAAGACAAACCACACAGCATTGGCTGTCTGTCCCCAACCCAATCCAGGCTATGGGCTTAGTGCAGGAAAGTGCGATTCGTGTAGGGAGTTGTGTAGTTTTGGTAGAATGGATTTGATGGGCCAAAGAGCCTCTTCTGTACTGTATGGTTCTATGAATCAAGGAAAACGGTGAGATTGATAAAGAGGATGTTGTATGCAGGAATGTGTTTGACAATAGTCAAAAAGTGTGGCGTTGGAAAAGCACAGCCGGTCAGACAGCGTCCGAGGAGCAGGAGAGTCAATGTTTCAAGCATAAGCCCTTCATCAGGAAGAGCTCGAAGCATTGAGTCTCCTGCTCCTCAGATGCTGCCTGACCGGCTGTGCTTTTCCAGCACCACAGTCTCGACTCTGATCTCCAGCATCTGCAGTCTTCATTTTCTCCCTCTGTTTGACAATAGTCTGCTTCTGTGCCAAAAATACAGTGTAATCTCAGCTCACTGTGGTCAGAACAAAGCCTTCAGGAGAGGAAAAGACAAGGAGCAAGATGTTCTATTATTTGTGAGGATATGTGCCTCAGTTTGAATAGGATTCAAGACTCCCTCACAACCCTGAACAGGCTCAATGTAGCTCTCCATGGCTACTTTCTTTACACTAGGTTCTCCCCTGCAGCTCGGACACAGACCCGTACCGGTGAAAGATGACATTTCCGTTGATGTAGACTATGGGTTTTATCCTTGGACAGGGGTGAGTGCCCAATATCATCCCCAAGGCATTGAGGGAGTGGGTGCATAGAAGCAACTCTTGGTAAATCTGTGTTTTTCAGATTCCTCTATGGCTTCATTCGTCCTTCTTTCTGTAACCTCTAGCAAATCCACAAACCTTTGAGATCTCTTTCAGCCTTGTGTTATCCCTGGTTTTCATCGCTTCACCTCCATTGGCCATGCCTTCAGCTGTCTGGGTCCTAATCTCCCAGTCTGACATCCCCTCCCCCTTATTTTGAGGATATGCTCCCTCGTTCTAATTTCGCCTGCTCGTGGAACCATCCTCTCTACTGCCATCTTATTCACTCCCTTCATAATTTTATATGTTTCTGTAAGATCCTCCCTCATTCTTCTAAATCCCAAAGTAATAATACCAGTCTACTCAATCTCTCCTCAACAGCCAATGTGAACCTCCTCTGCAACCCCTCCAGTGCCAGTACATCCTTTCTCAAGTACGGAGACCAAAACTTTACACAGTTCTCCAGGTTTGGTCTCACCATCACCCTATACAACTGCAGCATCCCCACAGACCCTACTCTATCCCAGTAACCCCACATTTACCATAGCTAGTCTACCTACACTACACAGCAAATTAGCATGGCCAATCCACCTAATCTGCACATCTTTGGACTGTGGAAGGAAATCCACACAGAGGTGAACATATAAACTTCACACTGAGAGTCACTCAAGGCCAGAGTTGAACCCAGGTCCATGGGGCTGTGAGGCAGCAGTGCTAACCACTGAGCCACGGTGACATCCAGGTTAGATTGGGGTACGGACGAGGAGATAACTTCTCCTTTGCTCTTCTCACCTGAAAGACTGCACCACAGACACTGCATCACCCCCTCAGTATTGCACTGGCACTGTCTCCCTAATTATTCTCTGCACTTCTGGGACTGTTTGGAGACGTGGTTTCAATTTCTTGCCCCAGTCGTCTCTGTTCGTGATACACAGCAAAGTACTCTGCCTGTGAAAATCACTTCAAGCAGCAGATGGCAGCAGTGTGTAAATTATTCTCCAGTCTAGTCACCACAATTTGATCAGGGCTTAGCAATGGTCTGTCTAGCCCTTTCTCACAGTAAGACCCTACAAGCAGCACTGGGTGAGACTGGGTGTGAGGCTGGGGAGCAGGATCCACTCTGTAAAGTGGGACCAGAATGATAAAGGGGGACGGAGACAGTGTGTAAGTAAAATGTAGGAGTAGGCCATTGAGCCCATCAAGTCTTCTCTCATAGTTAAGTTGGGGATGAGGGGCAATGTTCATTTCTCTCAGATGCTCAGAAACCATTGGGACTCTCTTCCCTCAGAAAGTGGTTGGGTTTGGGTGGTGCACTGAATAGTTTTAACATAGAGGTCAGTCCCTTCTTCACTAACGAGGGAATGGTTTTGGGGGGGCAAGGAGACAGGAAAGTGGACTTCAGGCTTCAGTCCGAGATCACTGATGATCTTACCAAGGGGCAGATGTTGAAAAGTGTCAGGCAGCCTAACCTGCTGTGCTTTTCCAGCGCCACACTTTTTGACATCTGACTCTCCAGCATCTGCAGTCCTCACTTTCTCCTTATCAAGGGGCAGGACATGTTCAAGGGAAGAGTGACCTGCTCACAGTGTGTGTGTGTCTGTATTAAGGCTCTCACTTGAACTTTGGAACAAAAGAAATGCTCAGAAGTAGCTAAATACTTGGAAAAGTTGAACTATTATTAGTTAGTTTGTTAAACATGCTCAGCATAGAATCAGAGTGTGTGTGTGTGTGTGTGCATCTGGGAATGTGGGAAGTTAATATTCTTGGGAAATACACTCATTTTGAAGAGAACTGTGACTACTTCATTACTCAGAGCTATCTACGTTGCACAACTTCCTCTCAATTCTTGTTAGGACAGACCCAGGGAGCACACTAGCAGGTTAGTTCAGCACATCCACGTTTTTCTTCATAGCTGGGACGCTGTGTTCAAGGGACAATTGATCTGTATAATTGTTTACGTTTCATCTGATTACGCAGCTCGGAAACTGGGGTGGGGGAGCTGACTCCAGACTGAATTTATCTGATTTTTCATCACTCTTTGTCAAATTCCTCCCCTTAGCCCCCCCACCTCCCCCCGCCCCTGGCTTCTGAAGGTGGGGGCTGTGGTTTTCAAAAATGTAACGTGTGCCAGAACAGTGAGGCCTTGTCGTAAATCCTTATCTACGAGTCATCAGATTGTGAAGAGGATCTCACGCTGTTGTCCCTCAGGCGGGTCTCTCCAGGCCAGGGGAGGGGGATGGGGAAGGTGCCTGTAAAGGCAGGAATGAGTTGGATTGGTACCAACAGGAGACGTGTGTGGGATCTGATTTTGTTCTCCCAGAACATGATCTCTCTCAGTTGTCTCTCTCCCGGCACTGGGAACTGTTTTTTTGCAAAAAATTGTTCATATACACTCTTCCCAAAGTACTATGCACTCCCCTTCAGAAGAAATTGCATTTATATGGCACCTTGAAAATAACACGAGACGCTTCACCATATTTTTGCATATTCCTGATTAAGGGCTTATGCCCGAAACGTTGATTCTCCTGCTCCTCGGATGCTGCCTGACTGGCTGTGCTTTTCCAGCACCACACTTTTCGACAATGTTCACATCAATCAGATATTAGGACAAAGGGATCCAAAGGGCTCGCTCAAGGTGCTAAGAGATACTAAGGAGCACTTTACAGTCATACAGCATGGAAACACACGCTTCAGTCCAACCAATCCATAATCCAAACTCAATTAGTCTCCCCAGCCAGCTCCTGGCCCATATCCTTCCAAACTTCCCTTCTTTGTCCTAATTATCTTTTAAACATTGAAGTCATAAAGTATGGTGCTGGCAAAGCACAGCAGGTCAGGCAGCACCCGAGGAGCAAGAGAGTCGACATTTCGGGCATAAGCCCTTCATCAGGAATTTTAAACATTGTAATTAAATTGAGGAGAGGGAGGAAGGGAGGTTTCGGGAGGGAATCTGAAAGCATTGGTTCTGGACAGCTCATGATAGAGCTACAATGCACAAAAGGCCAGAAGTGGAGAATTGTTATCAGTGAGTGGTAGAGCTGGAGGAGGTGATAGGTTCAGAAGCTGTAAGGCCACAAACAAGAGGTTTTAGTTTATTTTTAATTCCGTCACATTGCAGTATTTATTGCCCATGCCTAATTGCGCAGAGGACAGTTAAGAGTCAACCACATTGCTGCAGGTTTAGAGTCACATGTAGGCCAGACCAGGTAAGGATGGCAGATTCCTTCCCTAAAGGACATTAGTGAACCAGATGGGTTTTTCCAAAAACCAACAATGGATTCATGACCATCACTAGACACTCAATTCCAAATTTTATTGAATTTGATTCCACTATCTACCACAACAGGATTCAAACCTGGGTCCCCAGAATATTAATAATCCAATAATAACATCATGAGGCTATCACTTCCCTGTCATAATATTGAAAGATCAGTAACCTTAGTATGTCTGGGACAAAAGGGCAGCTAAGTTCTGGATAAACTCATATTTATGGAATGTGGGAAATGGGAATTTTGAGTAATAATACTCTGGCTCCCTTTGTCAGATATTAGGAACTTCTGCAGTTTCCCAAGGTAGCAACCCCAGTTCATTGAGATCAGTGTTACTAACATTAAAAAAAAGAGGGTGATTGTCTGCTCCTGTGCTGAGGGGAATAAAAATACAGAAAAGACTTAGGAGAAAGAGGAGGCCATTCAGCCCCTCAGACCTGCCCTGTAATTCAGTCAGATCGAAGCTGATTTCATACCACAGCTCCACTTTCCCAATCCTTGATCGCCTAGTGTCTGATCCTCTATTGAAGGCAGTATTTGATGAACAAGGCAGAATATGGAAGTGTGTTGGATACCAGATGGGTTGATGTAAGGTTGACATTGTAAATTTTGTATTTGGTTCAGCAGAGGCCAGTTTTTCTCTCCTTACTGAAAAAAGGATGACTTTACCCATCAGATGGAGAGCAACCAGACTTCATATTGGGAAGGTCTTTAAATGTGATAAACAAATTGACATCGGAGTGGGGCTCCTGAGCTGGACTACATCCACCCTAGGGCTTTTCTTTTCTTGCTTTTTTTTCCCTCTATGCATTTACGTACCTCTTATCCTGAGCTTGGAAGGCAGGTGGGCTCAGTGTGTGGATCTTCAGTGGACCCAGTGTGTGGATTTTGAGTGGCCCCAGTGTGTGGATCTCGGGTGGGCCCAGTTTTGTGGATCTTGAGTAGGCTTAGTGCGTGGACCTCAAATGGGCCTGGTGTGTGGATGTTGAGTGGGCCAGTTTTGAGGATCTTGCGTGGGCCCATCGCAGAGGGCAGTGGGCCCAGCGAGGACCTTATTTACTTTCCAGGGTGAGCACAGGACCTGGCATCAGAAGCAGCTGCTACTACATCGGTGGGAGGTGCCGTCATTGAGGTAGGCCCAGTGGTGAAAGATGGTGCCTGAGGATTAGTGATATCAGTGTTGGTTGGGTCCAGCCACAGTACTGTGAAAGGGCATCACAGTGACATCAAGAAGGTGGGCCCAGTGCCTGAGAATCTGTGACTCTGATGTTGTTTGGGTTCAATGTAGATGGCAGCGACTGGACGGAGGAGGGATGGTGCTACAGGTGTTGCTGATAATGAACTGGCTCAGGACTGATAGACTCTCTTTAAGCTCTGTCTTTCCCTTTTTTCATTTATTCTTAAATTATTCAAAATGGCACTGAATCATGACAGCAAATGAAAGCTTTATACTGTATTTTATTGTATTCTTACTGTAAAATCCATGTGACGATAAAATGAAAAAAAACGAGAGATTGACCAGCTTTGGCCTTTATCCCTATATTTTGGAAGAATGGAGGAAATCTCATTGAAACGCTCACTCCCTATCCTACATCTCACCCCATCTCATGCCCTCATCAACCATCCCAACCCATCCTCATCACTCAACCTCCCCATCGCAACCCACTCTCATCACTCAGTCCCATCTCAACCCACCCTCACTCACCCACCCTCACTCACCCACCCTCACTCACCCACCAATCTAATCCACCCTCATCGTTCACCCCCATCCCAACCCACCTTCACTCACCCACCAATCTAATCCACCCTCATCACCCACCCCCATCCCAACCCACCTTCATCACCCACCAATCTAATTCACCCTCATCATTCACCCCCATCCCAACCCACCTTCACTCACCCACCCCCATCCCAATCCACCCTCATCACCCATTCCCCATCCCAACTCACTCTCACTCACCCATCAATCTAATCCACCCTCATCATTCAACCCCCCATCCCAACCCACCCTCACTCACCCCCCAATCTAATCCCCCCTCATCACCCACACCCATCCCAATTGACTCTTATCACTCACCCTCCCATCCCAACCCACCCTCACTCACCCACCCTCCCATCCCAACCCAACCTCATCACCTACGCCAATTTCCTAATCCACCCTCATTACCCATGCCCCCCATCCCAACCCACCCTCATCACTCACCCTGCCATCCCAACCCGGCCTCATCACCCATCCTCTCATCCCAAACCACCCTCATCACCCATTCCCCATCCCAACCCACCCTCATCACCCATTCCCCATCCCAACCCACCCTCACTCACCCACCAATCTAATCCACCCTCATCATTCACCCCCATCCCAACCAACTCTCACTTACCCCCCCTAATCTAATCCCTCCTTATCACTCACCCCCCGTCGCAACCCAATCTCATCACCTACCCCCATCCCAACCCACCCTCATCACCCACACCCCCAACCCAATCCACCTTCATCACTCACCCCCTCAATCTAATCCACCCTCATCACCCACCCCCATCCCAATTGACTCTTATCACTCACCCTCCCATCCCAACCCACCCTCACTCACCCACCCTCCCATCCTAACCCACCCTCATCACCTACGCCAATATCCTAATCCACCCTCATCACCCATGCCCCCCATCCCAACCCACCCTCATCATCCACCCACTCTTTCAAAGTGATTTGGCAAATTTTAGTGAGTGGGTAAATGCATGATTATTGCAGTATAATGTGACTAAATGTGAGCTTATCTACTTTGGTGACAAATGCAGGATGGTAGGTAATTACCTGAATGGCTCTCGATGGAGAGAGGGGAATGTGAAAGAGATCTGGGTGTCCTTGTACACCAGTCACTGAAGGTAAGCACCCTGATGCAGTGATTGGTCAAGAAGACCAAAGGGTATATTGGCCTCATAGTGAGAGGGTAGGAATGCTTTGCTGGAATTGTACAGGGCCTTGGCAAGGCCACACCTGGAGTATAGTGTGTTGTTCTGGTCTCCTTATCTGAGCAAGGATGTTCTGGTAATGGAAGGAGTGCCATGAACATTTACCAGATTGATTCCTGGCATGGCAGGACTGACATACAAAATGAGACTGGATCGGTTAGGATATTCATTAGAGTTTAGAAGTTGGGAGTGCTGGGGATCTCATATGATCCAATAAAATTCTATCAGGACTAGACAGGATAAAGACAGGAAGGATAATCCCAATGACCAGGGAGTCCAGAACCAGGGTCACATAGTGAGGTTACAGAGTAGGGCATTCAGGGCTGAGATTTCTTCACCCAGAGAGCAGTGAGCTGTGGAATTCCTTGCCACAGAAAGGAGTTGAGGCCAAAATATTGAATGTTTTCACTTAGGAAGAGTTCTTAGGGCTAAAGGGACCTAAACGTCTGGGGACAATGTGAGAACAGGGGACTGAGTTGGATGATCAGCCACGCTCATATTGAATAGTGCAGCAGGCTCAATGGGCTGAATGGCCTACTGCCATTTCTATTTCCTGTTTAATTTTCCATCTTGTCCCAGCCCCTTCCTCGTCAACCATCCCCTTGCGCATCCCTGACTCCATCCCTCACCTCCCCAAACTATCCACTTCACCCATTCCTTTCCTCATCATCACCCAATCAACCCTCTTCCTGCATCCCATCTCACACGCTCATCACCCCACTCTCATTCCCTCACACCCTCTTCATCCAACTTCCCATCCACCCATCCTCATCAAAGAGCCTCCAATCGCAGCATTCTGCAGGAATGTGCAACAAAGCGCTGTTCTAGCCAGCAACACTCACAAATCAAAACCAATCCACACACCCCTTTGTATCGTAGCCCTTGGTCTCTGCCCTGTCCTTCCCTGTTCAGCCACAAACATCAGGACAAGATGCAACAGTTTATACAGAATACGCTGAGATTAAATTTACGTTACATCAGCCTGTGTGTTTCCTGAGCAGCCACCTGCTCAGGATTCATTCTTCCTTTGTTCCTCCCTTCTCGACCACACGACAGAAAGAGGAGCAGCTTGAGAAAGGCTTGGCAGGCACTCTGCTGATATCAGCCCAATGTAACCTCGGAAATTGCTGAGCTTAACTGCAGCGTGAGCTCAATTTCAATCAGAGCAATCACAGGGGAACTACAGATTGTCTCACACAGTCACTGTGGGAATCTCCCTTCTTAGAATCATAGATTCATAGAGATGTACAGCACAGAAACAGAGCCTTCACTTCAACTCATCCATGCCAACCAGATATCCCAACCTAATCTGGTCCCATTGCCAGCACCCGGCCCATATCCCTTTAAACCCTCCTATTCATATACCCATCCAGATACCTTTTAAATGCTGTAATTGTAACAGCCTCTACCACTTCCTCTGGCAGCTCATTCCATACTTGCACCATCCTCAGTGTGAAAACGTTGCCCCTTTCGATCCCTTTTATATCTTTCCCCTCTCACCCTATTTCTATGTCCTCTCGTTCTGAACTCTTCCACTCCAGGGATAAGACCTTGTCTATTAATCCTATCCATGCCCCTCGTGATTTTATAAATCTCTATAAGGTCACCCCTCAGCCTCCAACACTCCAAGGAAAACAGCTCTAGCCTACTCAACCTCTCCCTGTAGCTCAAACCCTCCAACCCTGGCAACATCCTTGTAAATCGTTTCTGAACCCTTTCAAGTTTCACAACATGCTTCCGATAGGAGGGACACTGTCAAATTGAGGGATGTCTGTCTGAAAATTCATGTAGAAATGTCGAGTAGCGTGGAGTTGTTTTTACTTTAACTTTTTCCAGGAAGTTAGCCTCAGAATCAAGATTAGCGTTTGTTTCCCTTGGGAAGTTGGTGAAAAACTGCCACCTTGAAGCATTGGTATCGAGTTCATCTAACCGAGCGACTAACCAGGTCACTTTAGGGGGCAGTGAAATCGTCTGTCAACTCGGCATGGGGCTGGAGTCACATTTAGGCCCAGACAAGGTAAGGACAGGGTGTGCCCTTCCCTAAAGGAAGTCAGTGAACAGTTGGGTTTGATTTTATTAGTGATCTGACAGCTTCATGGACTTCACTTTTCTGTTTCTAAGTTGAATCGAAATTCTCAAAATAGTTGAAATTTCTTGAATGATAGAGCACAAGAAGTGGGCTGTTCAACCTCTGGAACCTGGGCTGAATCATTAATACAGACATTTATCGAATTTCATTCTCCTGCTTCACCCCAACCCTCCCCTCCGTCAAGTAAATTATTTCTTTTCACATTTTTACCCAATTCATTTTTGGAAGTTTCCATTAAATTTGCTTTCCTCTGTCCTTTTCACGCAACGTGTTCCAGATCAAACAACTCGCTGCTTGAATGTCTAAATTAAAAATCTAACCATGACCATGAAATTATTGTCGATTGTTGTAAAAGAAAACCCATCTGATTCACTCATCAGTCATAGAGTCATAGAGACATACAGCATGGAAACAGACCCTTCAGTTCAATTCGTCCATGCTGACCAGATATCCTAACCTAATCTAGTCCCATTTGCTACCACTTGACCCAAATCCCTCTAAACTCTTCCTATTCATATACCCATCCAGATGCCTTTTAAATGTTGCACTTGTACCAGCCTCCACCACTTCCTCTGGCAGCTCATTCCATACACACATCACCCTCTGAGTGAAAAAGTTGCCCCTTAGGTCTCTTTTATGTCTTTCCCCTCTCACCCTAAACCTATGCCCTTTAGGTTTGGACTCCCCTACCCTGGGGAAATGACCTTGACTATTGACCCTATCCATGCCCCTCATGATTTTACAACCCTCTATAAGGTCACCCCTCAGCCTCTGACGTTCCAGGGAAAACAGCCCCAGCCCTATTCAGCCTCTCCCTGTAGCTGAAACCCTTCAGCCCCAGCAACATCTTTTCTGAATCCTTCCAGGTTTAACAATGTCTTTGCTGTAGCAGGGAGACCAGAGGGAAGGGAATCTGCTGTCCTTCTTCAGTCTGGCCTGCATGTGACTTCAGACCCACAGCAACATTGGTGACTCTGAACTGAACTTTGAAACATCCTTAGCAAGCCATTCAGTTTTATCCAAGGGTAACTAGGGGGCGGGCAATAAATGTTGGCCCAGTCATAGAGTCGTACAGCATGGTTAAATGCCCTTTGGCCCAACACCCAATACATTTACTCTTTTACCAATTCCCTAAAGTTAATTACTTTAAATGTGTGTCCTCTGTTGACTGACCCAGGACTATGATGGACTGAACAAATAAAAAACTGAAAGAACGGCTGGAAATCAGAAACGGAAACAGAAATTGCAGGAAAAACTCAGCAGGTCTGGCAGCATCTGTAGGAAGAAAGCAGAGGTAGTGTTTCAGGTCCAGGTGAGACCTGCTGAGCTTTACCAGCAACTTCTGCTTCTGTTTCATCTGCCTTGGAAACAGTTTCTCCACATTTACTCTATCAAAGCCCTTTATAATTTGAAATATCTCTATTAATTCTCTCCTTCAGCTTCTCAGCTTGAAAGGAGCATAGCCCTCAGTTTCTGGAATACCTCCACATTCTTGAAGTGCCTCATCTCTGGAATCATTCCCATCATTCCCAAGGTCTCAGTCTATGGCCAATGCACAGTGACTGGAATATGCACTTGGCCAAGGATTTTGGAAGAGCTTTATAGAAATAATAACAGTGCCATCAAGGCACGATCTGAGAAAATCTGGATAAAAGGTTGAACCCCCCCCATTACTCATGCCCATATCCATCCCATTTTTTTCAGTGCAATATTCCCACTCACCCCCATCTTCACCCTCCACTATCTCCTGCTATAAACCCCTCCTCCAGACCCATGTGAACAACCTATTTCAGAGAGTAACTCTCTCTGATTGTGTGCCCACGGCAATAAAATCATTTGCATCATCAATATCTACCTTATTTTTCCACAGAAATCATTTCTAAAACCTGGAAGCTATTATGTAAAATTAATGAGCTTTCTGAGCCAACTTCTGCTTGTTTTTTTTCTCCCTGTTCTCTCTCCCTGTTTTCCAGAAGGCAGACTCTCTTCTGTCTTCTCCCAAACCCCAGACAGTGTTCAACAAACACTCCTCCCTGTGAGCCAAGACTGTGAATATCATAAGACCATAAGACCATAAGACATAGGAGTGGAAGTAAGGCCATTCGGCCCATTCAGTCCACTCCGCCATTCAATCATGGCTGCTGGGCACTTCAACTCCACTTACCCGCATTCTCCCCGTAGCCCTTAATTCCCTGAGACAACAAGAATCTATCAATCTCTGCCTTGAAGACATTTAGTGTCCCGGCCTCCACTGCACTCTGTGGCAATGAATTCCACAGGCCCACCACTCTCTGGCTGAAGAAATGTCTCCACATTTCTGTTCTGAATTTACCCCCTCTAATTCTAAGGCTGTGTCCACAGGTCCTAGTCTCCTCACCTAACGGAAACAATTTCCTAGCATCCACCCTTTCCAAGCCATGTATTATCTTGTACGTCTCTATTAAGTCTCCCCTTAATCTTCTAAACTCCAATGAATACAATCCCAGGATCCTCAGCCATTCCTCATATGTTAGACCTACCATTCCAGGGATCATCTGTGTGAATCTCCGCTGGACACGTTCCAGTGCCAGTATGTCCTTCCTGAGGTGTGGGGCCCAAAACTGGACACAGTACTCCAAATGGGGCCTAACCAGAGCTTTATAAAGTCTCAGTAGCACAATGGTGCTTTTATATTCCAACCCTCTTGAGATAAGTGACAACATTGCATTCGCTTTCTTAATCACAGACTCAACCTGCAAGTTTACCTTTAGAGAATCCTCGACTAGCACTCCCAGATCCCTTTGTACTTTGGCTTTACGAATTTTCTCACCGTTTAGAAAGTAGTCTGTGCTTTTATTCTTTTTGCCAAAGTGCAAGACCTCGCATTTGTTCATGTTGAATTCCATCAGCCATTTCCTGGACCACTCTCCCAAACTGTCTAGATCCTTCTGTAGCCTCCCCACTTCCTCAGTACTACCTGCCTGTCACCTAACTTCGTATCATCTGCAAACTTCACTGGAATGCCCCCAGTCCCTTCATCCAGATCATTAATATATAATGCGAACAGCTGTGGCCCCAGCACCGAACCCTGCGGGACACCGCTCGTCACTGGCTGCCATTCTGAAAAAGAACCTTTTATCCCAACTCTCTGCCTTCTGTCAGACAGCCAATCCTCAATCCATCCCAGTAGCTCACCTCGAACACCATGGGCCCTCACTTTGCTCAGCAGCCTCCCATATGGCACCTTATCAAAGGCCTTTTGGAAGTATAGATAGACCACATCCACTGGGTTTCCCTGGTCTAACCTACTTGTCACCTCTTCAAAGAATACCAACAGGTTTGTCAGGCATGACCTCCCCTTAGTAAATCCATTTTGACTTGTTCTAATCAGACTCTGCTCTTCTAAGAATGTAGAAACCTCATCCTTAATGATGGATTCTAGAATTTTACCAACAACTGAGGTTAGGCTAATTGGCCTATAATTTTCCATCTTTTGTCTTGATCCTTTCTTGAACAATGGGGTTACAACTGTGATCTTCCAATCATCCGGGACTTTCCGTGACTCCAGTGACTCTTGAAAGATCTCAACCAATGCCTCCACTATTTCCTCAGCCACCTCTCTCAGAACTCTAGGATGTATCCCATCGGGGCCAGGAGATTTATCAATTTTAAGACTTTTTAGCTTTTCTAGCACTATCTCTTTTGTAATGACAACCATACTCAACTCAGCCTCCTGACTCCCTTTAATTGTTGGGATATTACTCCTGTCTTCCACTGTGAAAACTGACGCAAAGTACTTGTTAAGTTCTCCTGCTATTTCCTTATCTCCCATCACTAGGCTTCCAGCATCAGTTTGAAGTGGCCCAATGTCTACTTTTGTCTGTCGTTTGTTTCTTATGTATTGAAAGAAACTTTTACTATCATTTCTAATATTACTGGCTAGCCTACCTTCATATTTGATCCTCTCCTTCCTTATTATTCTCTTTGTTATCCTCTGTTTGTTTTTGTATCCTTCCCAATCTTCTGATTTCCCACTGCTCTTGGCCACTTTATAGGATCTCTCTTTTTCTTTAATACATTTCCTGACTTCCTTTGTCAGCCATGGCTGTCTAATCCCTCCCTGGATAATCCTTCTTTTCTTGAGGATGAACCTCTGTACAGTGTCCTCAATTATACCCACAAACTCCTGCCATTTTTGCTCTACTGTCTTCCCCGCAAGCCTCTGCTTCCAGTCTATTTTTGTCAGTTCCTCTCTCAGGCCCTCATAATTACCTTTATTTAACTGTAACATCATTACATCCGATTTTGCCTTCTCTCTTTCAAACTCCAGACTGAACTCTACCATATTATGATTGCTGCTTCCTAAGGGTTCCCTTACTTTAAGATCTTTTATCAACAGGCTATTCCCTACTGGAAGCCTCACAGCCTATTCTTGCACCCACCACCCACCCAACCCAGTGACCTGTTGATATTCTGTGCAGCAGGAGCCTCTGCTCGGGATCAGGAGAAACATAGAAAATAGGATCAGGAGTACAGAGTGGTGGAATGCACTGCCAGTGGTGGGAGTAGAGTCAGAGACGTTAGGGACAGTTAAGCCAACACTGGACAAGCACATGGATGGCAGTAAATTGAGGGGTGTGGAGGTTAGGTTGATCTTAGATTAAGATAAATGCTCGTCACAACATCGTGGGCCGAAGGCCCTGTACTGTTTTGTATGAGTAGGCCATTCGGTCCTTCGAGCCTCCTGCATCATTCAATACAATCATTGTTGATCATCCAGCTCAATACCCTGTTCTCCTTTCTCTCCCCAGTCCCTTCGATCCTTTCAGCCCCAACAACTATATCTAACTCCTTCTTGAAAATATGCAAAGTTTTGGCCTCAACCACTGTCTGTGACAGGGAATTCCACAGGCTCACCACTCTCCAGGTGAAGAAATTTCTCCTCATCTCAGTCCTAAATGGCCCACCCTGTATCCTGAGACTGCGAGCCCATGGTTCTGGACTCCCTGGTCATTGGGAACATCCTTCCTGTGTTTACCCCGTCTAGCTCTGTTAGAATTTTATAGGTTTCAATGAGATCAATCTTCTCAATCTCAATCTTCTAAACTTCAGTAAATATAATCACAAATGACCCAATCTCTTTTCACACATCAGTCCTGCCATCTCAGGGATCAGTTTGGTAACCCTTTGTTGCACTCCCTCCCTAGTCAGAACACCCACCTCAGACAGAGAGACCAAAACTGCACCCTATATTCCAGATGTGGCCTTACCAAGGCTCTGAACACAGGAATCTCCTGCAGTTCCCTCTTTGGGAGGGGAATTGCAGCAGCCCTTTGCTGCCGTGAGAAGGTGTTGGGTGGCGTGTTCTATGTCTTCACCCATTGCACCATTTTACACACGGCAGATAGCATCACAGATGAGCTTCCTGCTCAGGCACCAATCAAAATCCATGAGTCAAAGCTTCCTAAACTGTGGGTCACAGGGCCTGCAGCCTAAGTTTTGGGGTCATGAGTTCTGAGGTAATAATTACTGTGGGAGCTCCAAGTTGTTTTTTCCAGTTATTGGGGGTGGCCTAACTGCCCAATCCTGGAGACCTTAATCCTGCTCTGAAAATTGTTTGCACACACACACACACACATACACACACACACAGAAATCTCTTCCTCAGCCCTAGCACAGGTCTGGGATCTTGGGAACCAACCAGTCCCAAACTGGAACCAAGATGACATTCAGGGCGTATTGCCTTAAGTGACTGAGTGACAGTCAGCCTCTCAGTTGGGATAGCCCAGGTATGGGAGGAGCTCTGGAGAACTGCCAGGTAAATCCTGAAGGCATGGAGTGAATTTGGGGAGGAGGCCTTCTTTGGTCAAGGGAGAAACCTACCACGGGTGACAAGAGCATACATGACCTCAATGACCCTTGGTGTCCCCACTTACCTGGCACTGAGAGTGCCCAAGGCACCAGCACATCCCCTGCAGAGAGAGGTGATGGTCTGTTGTGTCACCATAGCCTTACCAGACCATAGGGCTGCTCTTAATTGGAGAGAGAGAGAGAGAGAGAGAGAGAGAGAGGTG